>NC_056729.1:338301593-338601593 GCF_019279795.1 Protopterus annectens
CTGTTCAATTGAATAAAAGCAGACTTTGTACTTCTCGTGGTGTGTCCTAAGGTATTTTACTTAAAAATCTTTTTAATATATACATATGTACATTATATATATATATATATATATATATATATATATATTTATTAATATTATATACACACACACACACACACATCATTGAGAATAAACTGGAAAATGCTGCCAACTGAATTTTGATAATAAAGAAACTTGCACCCTCTTGAAAAAGGGAAGCCAGGAAAAGAAGTGCATCAGAAATAGGAGCCGAAAACTGATCCACATTTCGGCCTTTAGCCCACATAGAGAATCTCTCACTTACTTTTGTAAATTCTGTTGGTAGCATGTTTTTGGGAAGCAAGAGTAATGTCCTTCACAGGGGATGCATGCCTTGACTTAGCAAGAACCACTGGAAATGGACAACCCATGCAGTCAGATGGAGGGTCTGCAAATTTGGAAGAGGACTGAGTGATAGAAGGGATATCAGATCCAGAACTGGATCGAGCACCCATGGGGGGTGCCTCAGATGAGACCGTAAAAGAGGGAACCACAGCTGCCGAGGCCAGAAGGGGGCAATGAGGATCAACTGTGTCCTGAGGCTTCTTGATTTTGGAAGAACTCCGAATTAAATGTAAGGGTGGAAAGGCATAAGAGAGACCTGGAGGCCAATCGTGAGTCGGAGCGCCCTGGAGGACTTCCCCTCTGGGGGGATCAGGGCGAAGTATCTGCTGCTTTTGTGGTTGAGAGGGGAAGCAAACAGACCGCAGCTCGGTTGGCTCCACGGATGGAAAACCTGCTTCGCCACCAACGGATTCAGGGACCATTCATGAGGGGCCAGAATAGCCCTGCTCAGTTTGCCAGTATGTTGGATGGCCTGGGAATATGCACTGCGAGGAGTAAGCACCCGCGTAAATCGCCCACTCCCAAACCCTCATGGCCTCTTGACAAACCAGCAAAGAATGTATGTCCTCTTGCTTACATACCACGCAACAGCCATGTTTGTCCATGTTAACTGCTATTGTCTCTAGAGGAAGGCAGTCGTGAAACGCTTGCAACAAAAGCACCACTCATCTCCAGAACATTTATGTGCAGTTTAGTCTCGAAAATACAGTTGTGTACACTTATCATAAATGTAGATGTTCGAGTGTATTCACTGTTGTAGTCATTACATTTGGGTAATCCTGCTGGCATGTTGCCCTCAGTCAGCCTGAATTCCAAAGTCTTGGGTCCTGCGTCGGCTGTCGTCACTCCTTCCCTGACGTAAAGTCATCTGGGGTATAAAAGAAGCAGCTGACACCATTTTCTATAGTTTTTCTTGCCCCAGATGTCAAGTGCCCCCTAAACACAGGAAAATATTAAGGTACAACCCAACACTCTAATAATGGGCGATTTCAACTACCCTACCATTAACTGGGAAAACTACTCGTGTACCAACTCTTTTGTTCAACGTTTTCTGGAAATCATCAATTCCAATACTTTGGATCAACATATCTACACCCCCACCAGAGGCAGCAATGTCTTAGACCTGGTCATCACCAACATAGGTGACCGGTGTTCTACACCAGAGGTCAGCTCCTCGTTGGTCAGATCCGACCACAAGCTAATCACCCTAGACATCCACATCCCGCTCCCACCCCCCCCCAATTAGGAAAACAACCGTAAAAACATTTCTCCAAAGCCAACTTCATGCTTCTTAAGACAGAAGTGTCAAACATCATGACACCCATGCAGATGGACAATAGAGGTACGACTGCTGAATCATACACAAATGCACTTTATAAGCACTTGCATGAGTGCATGGATCGTGCTATCCCTAACAGAACCAAGATGCTATCCTCCAAAAAAAGGAAGCCAATCTGGTGGTCTTCTGCCATAAACAAACTCTACTACAGAAGAAAGAAACTGTTGCAAAAAAAAAAGTAAAATCCCACGATTGGAGGAATTCCCTGGTCAGCCTCAGTAAGAAGCTGAGATCCCTCATAAAATCCTCCAAAGCTAGTTATGAAAACAAAATTGCCACTGATTCTAAAGACAACCACAAAGCATTCTATAGCTATGTTAAAACTCTCAATGGCAACACTCAGATCTGCTCTGAGTTACAGCACAATGACACTAAATATACAGAACCAACTGATACTGCCAACATCCTGGAAGATAGATTCAGTGCTAACTTTACCCCCCTCTCACCCCCTAAAGGGCCCATCTTTATACCGGAAGAATGCAAAGTTCCTGTAATCACGGCTGCACAGGTAAAAAACTTCACTCTCCAAAGCCAAGAACACAGCATCCATGGGACCTGACAACATCCCAAGCTGCCTTCTACATGAACTACAGAATGAACTGGCACCCCACCTAAGTACCATGTTCAATCATAGCCTCACCTCAGGGTTTGCGCCCATTGATTGGTGCACCGTGACAGTTATCCCACTCCACAATGGGGGGGGGGGCCACAACAGACCCCGGGAATGAACGCCCATTAGTCTGACGAGCCTTGTCTGCAAGGCCATGGAACGTATCATCATGGAACTCATCAACAAAGACATTGGAGATCTCCAAACCCTGGACCCCACACAGTTTGGGTTTGTAAAAGGCAGATCATGTCTCCTAAACCTGATAGACTTCTTTGAAGTAGTCACCAAGGCCATGGATGAGGTTAAGGTGGTTCACACAGCCTATCCAGATCTCGCCAAGGCGTTCAACACCATCCCCCACTCTGGAATTATAGATAAACTCACTGAACTAGGTATAAATCCCTACGTCACAAAATGGGTTGCTAACTGGCTTACTGAAAGAACCCACACTGTGTAAGTAGCAGACTCCAAATCAGACTTCAGACCAGTGACAAGTGGAGTACCACAGGGTTCAATCCTGGGTCCTCTCCTGTTTGGTATCTACTTCTCTGAAGTACAGGCTAACACAGAAGGTCTTTGGCTCACTAAATTCGCAGATGACTGCAAACTAGGAGCCATAATTCAAACTCCTAACGATGTGGACATCCAACAAAAGGGCCTCACTGAGACAGATGCCTGGTGTCAAAGACATGGTCTCAAGCTCAATGCCAAAAAGTGCATTGTCATCCCCTTTGGTAAAAATTCTGTACCCATGAACTACCAACATAGGCGGTAGTCTACTTAACACCGAAAGTGTGATGAGACCTTGGTAACAGGTGGATAGTAGTCTCTCCTTTGATTATCACATCGCCAAAGTGGTCAGGAAATCCTTCTATGTGGCACACCTCATCACAAAAGGTTTCTCATCCAGAAAAAAAGAGGTCATTATTCCCCTCTACTAATCACTCAATAGACCCATTATAGAGTAAAATGCCCCTTTTGGTATGTACCTCACAAGACATCTACAACAACTGGAAAGGCCGCAAAAATACCTCACAAAGAGGATTATTGGCCTCAAACAGATGCCTTACGCAGACAGTCTCAAAAAACTCCAGCTTTACTCAGTCACACATCGCCTACTCAGAGGCGATCTCTGCCTAACATACAAAGCTATACCAAACCCAGAGCTGTTGGACATGCTCCACTTAAAATCCCAATCCCTCTGAGCTACACGCTCTAGGGACCTAAACCTGGTCACCACAATAAACAGAACATGTTGGAGGGATAGATTCCTGTCCCAGAGACTTCCCATACTCTGAAACAGACTACCTATTGGAACAGACTACCTATCTATGTCAGAGCTCCTCATTAGCACTCAAAAAAATCTTGATGATGGATGGGTAATAGGAAATTCAGCCCGGGGATCACTTCTGTGGTTCGGGCACAGGAAAATAATTTTCTTGGGTGGCGAAAGCCAGGGTACAATTTTGGCTAGGCTTGTATAGGCCCTAGGGCCAATAGCCTAGTACATACCTATGAACCTGTAAAAGGGTAGCCAAAATTTATATATATATATATATATATATATATATATATATATATATATATAGATATAGATATAGATATATATAGATATAGATATATATATATATAGATATATATATATATATAGATATATATATATATATATATAATTACATGTAGCTATATAAACTTTACCTTCATCCACAAGCAAATACACCACATAGGTTCCATCAGAAGAAGGGGGATGGCGGGTGGGTAACCTGGACTGCAACAGTGAATACACTCGAACATCTACATTTATGGTAAGTGTACACAACTGTACTATGTTCATCGTGTTTCACTGTTGCAGTCATTACATTTGGGTAGATTCCCAAAGCTATGGTTGGGAGGCTGGAGCTAAACAGCATTAGGAGCGGCTATGAGACCCTGCAGAACTGCAGTGGCAAAGCCTGCCCTGGATTTAGAATAGAGTGGCAGATGATAGTGCTTTGTAAAGGTGTGCACTGAACTCCAAGTAGCTGCCTCTAACATGTCCTTGGTTGGTACTCCCCTGAGAAAGGCTGCTGAAATGGCTGCAGCTCTGGTGGAATTTGGTCTAATGCCCTTACGCACTGGCTTGCCATGGTATAAGTAGCAGTACCGAATTAAGTGGCCTATCCACTTTGAAACAGTCTGCTTTGAGATAGCCTTTCCTTGTGATCCTGCAGCATATGCCACTAGTAACTGCTCTGTCTTTCTGAAAACTTTGGTTCTGTCCAAGTAGAATCTAAGCTGTCTGTGTACGTCCAAAGAATGCAGAATTCTTTCCCCCTTGTTCTGTGGATTTGGATAAAAAGTTGGCAAATGAATGGTTTGGTTAAGAGCCACACTGGACACCACTTTAGGCATAAATGTTTGGTTTGTCCTCAGGGAGACCCTGTCCGGATAAAAAATGATAAAAGGTTCCACAGCCACGAGTGCATGTAGCTCTGAGACCCATCTTGCAGCAGTTATTGCTAGGAGCAGAGTTGTTTTCCAAAATAAAAACTTTATATTAACAGTAGCAGCTGGCTCAAAAGGAGGCAGGGTAAGTTTTTCCAAGACATAGTTGAGGTCCCACGCAGGCATTGGTGATCTCCTTGGAGGCCTTAAAATTTTGGCTCCTCTGAGGTACAATTTTAATAAGGGAAGAGAAAAGATTGGTGGCTCTGCACTGTAATGAGCGGAAATGGCAGAGGCATGAATTTTAATAGATGAGAAAGATAGGCCTTTGTCCAGCATCTCAGTCAAGTATTGTAAAATCTGAGGAATATTTGGCACAGATGTATCTGTTCCTTGTGCCTGGTTCCAAGCACAGAATCTCTTCCATTTTCCAGCATAAGATTTTCTAGTACTAGGCCTTCTGGCTTCCAAAATGACATCCATCACAGCTTTACTGAGAGGTGTGTTTTGTATGACTACATTATCTGCCATGCTGCCAGGTTTAAAGTCCTGAGTTGGCTGTGCAGGATCCGACTGTTTTGCTGGAACAGTAGATGCAGTACTTGAGGTATGGTCCAAACTGGCCATTGAGACAAGCTCCTTAATATTGGGTTACCAGTGCTGGCGGGGCTAGTCTGGTGCAATCAGTATCTTTGGCTTTTCCTGTCTGACCTTTAGGAGTACCATGGGGAGGAGAGGCAGAGGGGAAAAGGCATACACTGATAGGTTTTTCCAGCTGAAGGATAGGGCGTCCACTTTCCATGCTTGTCTGTGATAAATCCTTGTGCAGAATCTCTTTAGTTGGTAGTTGTGAGGAGAGGCAAATAGAACTATGTCCAGGCATTCCCATTTCCTTATCATGCTGAAGACTTGTGGCTCCAGCTGCCACTCGTGGAGATCCATGAGGTTTCTGCTTAGTTTGTCTGCCAGAGTATTTTTACTTCCTGGCAGGAATTGTGCCTGCAGATGTACTTGGCAAGTCAATGCTGTGTCCCACAAAGTCATGGCTAGTCTGCAAAGGGGGTAAGAATGTGTGCCCCCCTGCTTGTTTATATACCATATGACCGTGGTGTTGTCTATCAGTAGTTGTCCTGGATGAACTAGGTCCTTGAAGGCTGTCAGGGCATTTTGAACAGCTAGCATCTCTTTTTGATTGATATGTAGATGCATTTGGTTTGAGGTCCATGTTCCCTGAATGCATCTTCCTGCCATGTGGGCCCCCCAGGCATAATCTGATGCATCTGTTAGTGTCTGCCTGGCTGGGGGTAATGTGAATGGCTGTCCCTTGTTTTGGTGACAAGCCTTTGCCCACCATCGAAACTCCTGTTGCAGGCAGGGAATGAGAGTAATTATAGTTTCCAGGCTGTGGCAATGTTGAGTCCAAACATTTTTTTAGGTACCACTGAAGTTTCCTTATATACAGTCAGGCATATGGATTGAGTAGGATGCAGGATGCCATGAAGCTCAAAGCCTGCAGAATTTTTCTTGCAGATAACTGGGCCTTTGTTGCTAACATTTTGAAATAGGTAGTCGGTTGCCTTTGTTTGTCTGGCATGAGATAAGCCATCTGGGCAGTTGTATTTAAGCTTGCACCCAGGAATATTATCTCTTGAGAGGGTACTAGTTTTGATTTCTTTTCGCTGACTGTGTATCCTAGGCATGTTAGAAGTTTTTTCACAAACGCCAGATGCTGTAGAAGGATGTCCTTGTTCTCTGCTTGAATGAGACAGTTGTCCAAGTAAGGATATATTTGTATTCCTCTTAGTCTGCAGATGCAATTACTGGTGCCAGGCACTTTGTAAAGACCCTGGGCGCAGTAGATAAGCCAAAGGGCAGTGCAGAGAATTGGTAATGCATTGAGCCAGCCTTGAATCGGAGGTATCTTCTGCATATTTGTCTGATTGGGACATGCAGGTATGCCTCTTTTAGGTCTAAAGTTACAAGCCAACAGTTCTTAACCAGCATGGGCAGAAGCTGCTGCAAAGTCAACATTTTGAATTTTGGTATATCCAGGAATGTGTTCAGAATTGATAGGTCCAGTATTGGCCTCCAGGCTTTGTCCTTTCTGGGTACCAAGAACAGTCTCGAGTAAAATCCTTGTCCCCGCTCTTACTCTGGCACTTGTTGAATGGCCCTCATGTCCATGAGGGATGAGACTTGTTTTTGTGCCTCTGCCCATTGATTTTTTGGCAGATCTGGCCAGCCGTTTGCCTTTGGCAGAGTATGGAAATGGAACCTGTAGCCCTGTGACACGATATTTAGAACGCACTTGTCCTGGGTTATAATGTGCCAATTTTGAGAAAAAAGTGCTAATTTTCTCAAGGGTCCTGCCAGTTAAATACGTGCTTGGTGCAGGCAGGGGGAAGTCATTGGGACTGTTTCTTGTAAGGTTGTGATTTGTCTTCTCCACTTTTGGAGGTAGAAGCACCCCATTGCTTTGACCTGTATGAACCTTGCACCCGAGATCTGCCTCTAGGGCGTCTGGGTCTGCCCCTTTGAGGTCTGTCTGACACAGGAAAGGACCAATTCTTTGTTGGCCAGTGTCTACTAAACCTAGGCGGCTGTACTTGTAAGAAATATTTGACCATTTGCAAAGATTTAGCCTTGTCCTCCATTTTCTTTAACACCTCTTCTGCCTTAACACCAAACAAAGTATCATGCTGTAAAGGTGCATCTAATAATTTAACTTTAACATGATCAGGCAGATTTTGTTCCTTTAACCAAGCATGCCTTCTAATTACAGAACCTGTAACTGCGGCCCTGCAGGAGGCCTCTAAAGAGTCAAATCCACATTGCAAAGTATGCTTTCCAGCTGCATGCAATATATCCTGCATTTCCTTGTTTTCTGCACATTCAGAGTTTAACAACATTTTCTGTTTAAGCAATGCCAAGACATGTTGCTGATATTTGAGCATATGAAACTGACAGTTTAAGGCCCTTATAGCCAAGGTAGCATATGTATAAACCTTTTTTCCCCCATCTATCCAGTGCCCCAGAATCCGTGTCAGATGGGGTAGAGTTTTTTGCAGTGGAAGCCTCAACTCCCTTGGGACCCTGAGAGATAGTTTCTGGGTCTGCAGCAGGGTTTTTAAAAAGGAATTTATGTGAGTCAGGAACCCTGTAATATCTGTCAGGCTTGACAGGAGCTGGAGGCAAGGAGTCAGGGGCAAGGCTAGACTCCCAAAACACAATCTACAATGTCTAACACAGGAGGGATGGCTAGTGGCTTGTGCTGAGGTAGTAACAGGAAATCCCTGAGCCTCTTTTTTAGATTTTGAAAAATCTTGGCTCTCCCAGTGGAAATGCTCCCTCATGGTATGTAAGGTTTCCCCAAAAGAATAGCCCAGAGGAGGAGAAGCTGAAGGAATGGAGTCTTCAGCATCAGAATCCTCATAGGGGGGAAAAAATATTCCTGATCAGAAGAAATGGAAACCTGATCTGAAGATTCATAGTCAGTCTCCTGCCTAGGCCACTTATCAGGAGGGGGATGGGAACCCCTGATCAAGGTAATCAAGTCTTCAGCCATTTTGAGCATCTGTTTTTTGGGCATGGAGGCCTGTCCATGTGACTCGAGTTTGCTCCTTTGTTTTTGAAGGTGCTTCGGTCTTTGCCTTTGAAGTCAGTTTAATGTATAGATGTTTGGGTCTGAATACACCCTCAGAAGCCGGTGCCTGCTCAGCAGCTCTGGACCCATCTGAAGGATTAGCATCCGAGGCTCCAATACCTTCAGTTTCCAGCAGCATGGTCGACTCCACGTGGGAGTCGGTAGCGGCCTGCAACTCTGAAGTAGCGGTCGTCAGGGGCTGCAAAAGCGCCTCACTGAGAACCGGCAACTGGCTTAGGAGAAGCTTGATCAGTTTTGGGCCTCGGCTATCTTTATTTTTCTTTGCGTTTTTTGTGAACTCCGGTAGTGGGATGGCTTTCAGACGACATTTCTGGAAAATTAAACCTGCGTCCAAAGTAGTTTAAAGCAAAATCATACTGACGCTTAATAGTGCGGTGGTTAAATCTAGCACAAAACCGACAACCCAGAAAGTTATGATCAGGGCCTAGGCAAGGAATACAGTAAGAATGAAAGTCCTTATAAGGTATTTGCTTCCCACAAGAAATACAATTAACTTTTTCTGACATTGGTTCTGGAGCAAGAAAAAAGTTTCCCCAACGGGGTACTTAGCTTTATAGAAGACCTCGCATCTGAAATTCAAACTCAAAAATCTCAGGAATTGGCCGACCGGCACTTGTGAAAGTACAGTTGTGTACACTTACCATAAATGTAGATGTTTGAGTGTCTTCACTGTTGCAGTCATGACTGTAGGGTTCTCCTGCCGCAGGCAGTCCTCGGTCGGCCAGAATCCCAAAGTCTGGGTCCGGCGTCGGCTGTTCAACCATGCTCCCTGACGTCAGAGCGCCAGGAGTACAAAGCTGACAGCCGACGCCATGTTCTCCAGTTTTTCTTGCCCCAGATGTCAGGAGTCCCAAAATGAGTAAGGTCCCATATCCTTTGCAAATACACCTCAGAAGAATGGTGAAAAAAGGAACCACACAAAAGTAAAAATAAGGGGGGACAGGAGGGAGGGAAACCCAGACTGCAACCGTGAAGACACTCGAACATCTACATTTATGGTAAGTGTACACAACTGTACTATGTTCATCGTGTTTCACTGTTGCAGTCATGACTGTAGGGTAGAATCCCAAAGCAGAATGAAAGGGAGGTGGTCAAAGTAGAAGGGGCGGCTAAAAGGCCCTGCAAGACTGCAGAAGCAAAGCCTGCCCTAGACTTAGAGTAGAGAGGTAGATTGTAGTGCTTTGAAAAAGTATGCGCTGAACTCAAAGTTGCAGCTTCCAAAATGTCTTTGGTAGGACTGAGGAAGGCAGCTGAAGTGGCAGCAGCTCTGGTGGAATGAGTCCGTATACTCCCTGGGATTTGCTTTCCATGGTGTGAATAACAAAATCTGATTCCATGAGCAATCCATTTAGAAATGGTCTGTTTTGAAATGGCTTTACCTTGGGAACTTGAAGCATAAGAAACAAACAATTGCTCTGATTTTCTGATGTCCTTGGTTCTGTCCAGATAAAAACGTAGTTGCCTGTGTACATCCAAGGAATGTAAGATCCTTTCCCCTTTATTTTGAGGAGTGGGGAAAAAAGTTGGCAAGTGGATAGTTTGATTTAAAGCCACTTTGGAAACCACCTTAGGCATGAATGTAAGATTAGTCCTCAAAGACACCCTGTCTTGATGAAAAATAATATAAGGTTCCACAGCCATAAGAGCTTGCAGCTCTGAAACTCTCCTGGCAGAGGTCAGAGCTAACAGGATGGCTGTTTTCCAAGATAAAAACGATGTCAGAAGAGGCAGCAGGCTCAAAAGGAGGTAAGGTGAGCTTTTCCAAAACATAGTTGAGATCCCAAGCAGGAATGGGAGGAGATCTAGGAGGTCTTAAGTTCTTAGCTCCTCTGAGAAAAGTACAGTTTTGTACCTACCATAAATGTAGATGTTCGAGTGCTAATACAGCTGCAGTCATAACAGATGGGTTCTCCTGCCGTCAGGCGGGTCCTCGGTCGGCCGAATTCCAAAGTCTAGGTCCGGCGTCGGTTGTCGTCGCTTCTTCCCTGACGTCAGTGCGACAGGGGTATAAAAGAACCAGCCGACGCCATTTTCTTCAGTTTTTCTTGCCCCAGATGTCAGGTGCCCCCAGAAGGAAGGCAATACATAAATTTATATAATTAAGCAATGCAATATAATCAAAAATACAGTAGTTGCAAGCAAATACACCATAAAAAGATTACCCCTAGAGGGGAAGGAGGGAGGGAAACTTGGACTGCAGCTGTATTAGCACTCTAACATCTACATTTATGGTAGGTACCAAACTGTACTATGTTCATCGTGCATACAGCTGCAGTCCTCACAGATGGGTAGAATCCCAAAGCTAAGTAAGGGGTGGTAGGCACTAGGTGGAACTAGGAGGAGTCAAAATGCCCTGCAAGACTGCAGTGGCAAAGCCTGCTCTAGATTTGGAGTATAATGGTAGGTTGTAGTGCTCGGAGAAGGTATGCACAGAACTCCAAGTGGCTGCTTCCAAAATATCCTTGGTAGGAACTCCTCTGAGGAAGGCTGCAGAGGTGGCTGTGGCCCTGGTGGAATGAGTTCTGATGCCTGTAGGTACAGTCTTGCCATGAAAGGAATAGCAAAAGCGTATGCAGTGGGCTATCCATTTTGATAGTCTGTTTGGAAATTGGCTTTCCTTGAGCTCATACCGCATAGGCCACAAAGAGCTGTTCTGATTTTCTGAAAGGCTTTGTTCTGTCCAAGTAATAACGCAGTTGTCTGTGGATGTCCAAGGAATGTAATAATCTCTCCCCTTTGTTTTAGGGATTAGGATAAAAAGTAGGTAAATGCATGGCCTGATTTAAAGCTACCCTGGATACCACTTTAGGCATGAAGGACGGGTTGGTTCGTAAGGAAACTCTGTCCTGATGGAAGATGATAAAAGGCTGGACAGCCATGAGAGCCTGTAGTTCTGAAACTCTACGAGCCGAGGTGATAGCCAGAAGGAAAGCTGTTTTCCAGGACAAATATTGCAAATCTGATGAGGCAGTTGGCTCAAAGGGAGGCAAGGTCAGTTTTTCCAGAATGAAATTAAGATCCCAAGCAGGTATTGGTTGTTTCCTTGGAGGTCTTAAATTCTTAGCCCCTCTGAGGAACTGTCTTAAGACAGGGTGAGAGAATAAAGGTGGATCAGTGTTGTATTTTGCAGAAATGGCTGAGGCATGGATTTTGATGGAGGAGAAAGACAGTCCACTGCTTAACAGTTCAGTCAAATATTGTAGTATTTGAGGTAAATTCAGTTTTCCAGGGTCCTGGCCCTTTTTCTCATTCCAGACACAAAAACGTTTCCATTTTGCGGAGTAAGCTTTTCTAGTTGATGGCCTTCTGGCCTCCAAAATGACATCCTGCACCTCCTTTGGAGAGTAGGGCCTGCTGTGATGCTAAGGAATCTTCCATGCGGCTAGATTGAGTGTTTTTAGCTGACTGTGGAGAGTTTTGAAGCTGTGCTGAGTCAGAAGAGGCGGCATTAGAGGCAGGGTCCACGGTGGGGAATACGTCAGACTCCTCAGGAGTGGGTACCAGTGTTGCCTTGGCCAGTCCGGAGCAATGAGGATCATCTTTGGTCTGTCTGCTCTGGTCTTCAGTAGAACTTTGGGCAGCAGAGGAAGAGGTGGGAAGGCATAAACTGCCATCGATGTCCAACTGAAAGAGAGAGCGTCCACTCTCCAGGCCTTTGGATGGAAGATCCTTGAGCAGAATTTTGTCAATTGATGGTTTTTGTGGGAGGCAAAGAGATCTATGTCTGGCCTTCCCCATTCTTGGATTATTTCTGTAAAAACTTTTGGATGCAACTTCCATTCGTGTGGATCTGTCATATTCCTGCTTAGGTAGTCTGCCAGCGTGTTTTCCTTGCCTGGCAAGTACTGTGCTTGTAGTTCCATTTCTAAGTCCATGGCCATGTTCCAAAGAGACATGGCCAGTCTGCATAGGGGGTAAGAATGTGTTCCTCCCTGTTTATGTACCACATAACTGTGGTGTTGTCCGTTATCAGTAGTTGACCTGGTTGTAGAAGGTCCTTGAAAGCTGTAATAGCATTTATTACTGCTAGCATTTCTTTTTGATTGATGTGGAGGTGCTTTTCTTTTTGGGACCATCTGCCCTGAATGCACCGATCTGTCATGTGCGCCCCCCAGGCGTAGTCCGAGGCATCTGTTGTGATGACTTGATTTGCTTGAGGCTTGCTGAATGGAAGACCTGTGTTTGTTTGACATGCTTGAGCCCACCACAGGAATTCCTTTTGCAGACATGGAATTAGTGGTATTATGGTTTCCAAACTGTGGCTGTGTTGAGACCATATATTTTTCAGGTACCATTGTAGTTTCCTCATATGCAGCTTTGCACATATGATTAGTAAGATGCAAGATGCCATGAATCCCAGAGCCTGCAGGATTTTCCTTGCAGTCAGCCTGGTGCAATTTGCTAGTGCTCTGAAGTATTGAATTAGTTGCCCCTGCTTCTCTGGCATGAGGTAAGCCATCTGGGTGTTTGTGTCCAAATTGGCACCCAGGAAAATTATCTTCCGAGAGAGTATTAGCCTTGATTTCTTTTTGTTGACTGTGTATCCCAGAGAGTTCAATAACATTATTACATAAGCCAGATGTTTCAGAAGAATGTGCTTGCTGTCCGCTTGGATCAGGCAGTCATCCAAATAGGGATATATTTGTATCCCTTGAAGTCTGCAGTAGGCAATTACTGATGCCAGGCATTTCGTGAATACTCTGGGCGCAGTAGATAAGCCAAAGGGCAATGCAGAGAATTGATAATGAGTTGAACCTGCAAGAAATCCGAGGTATATTCTGCAATTTTGTCTGATTGGGACATGCAGGTATGCCTCCTTGAGGTCCAATGTTATCAGCCAAGACTCCTTGCCCAGCATGGGAAGAAGCTGCTGTAGAGTGAGCAACTTGAATTTTGGTACGAGTAGAAATGTGTTTAGAATGGATAGATCCAAAATAGGTCTCCAATCTTTTCCCTTCCTTGGCACCAGAAATAGCCTGGAATAAAAACCTTGACCTTGTTCGTGCGTAGGTACCTCTTGAATGGCTTTCATGTTTATGAGATCTGTAATTTGCCTTTGTGCCTCTGCCCTTTGATTGTGTGGCAGGTTTGACATGCCTCTCATTTTTGGAAGGGTGTGAAAATGGAATTTGTAGCCTCTGTTTATAATGTCCAGGATCCATTTGTCCTTTGTGACAATATGCCAATTTTTTGAAAATAATGCCAGCTTTCCTCCTAAGGGGGCTGCCATTTGAGACCTATTTGGCATGCAAAGGGGAAAGTCATTGTGTTTGCTTTCTGAAAGATTGCGAGTTGTCACCACCTCTGTGTAGGAGCTTGCCATTGTCTGCCTCTATACGATCCTTGGGATTGCCCTCTGCCCCTCGGGCGCCTGTATCTGCCTCTTTGGGGTCCGTCTGTGGCAGGAAAGGACCAGTTTTTGGAAGGCCAATTTCTACTAAATCGTGGGGGTTGAACCTGTAGAAATTCTTTCACTGTTTGCATTGATTTAGCCTTTTCCTAAATTTTCCTTAATACCTCCTCAGCATTAGCACCAAATAGTACATCCTTTTGAAGAGGGGCGTCTAGTAATTTAGCTTTAACATGGTCAGGCAGGGCTTGTTCCTTGAGCCAGGCATGCCTACGTATGACTGATCCTGTAACAGTAGCTCTACATGAGGCCTCTAGAGCATCAAAACCACATTGTAAGGTATGCTAACCCACTTGTTCTGCACTATGCATCAAATCCTGTAACTCCTTCAAGTCAGGTTGTTCAGGCTGTGACATTTTACTTTTCAATTGTGATAGCAAAAACTGTTGATATTTTAGCATATGAAACTGACAGTTTAAGGCCCTCATGGATAAGGTAGCCGAGGTATATACCTTTTTTCCCCACCTTTCTAAGGATCGGGAATCTCTCTCGGAAGGCAAAGGATTTTTAGCAATGGAGGCCTTAACTCCCTTGGGGCCCTGTGAGATGGTTTCTGGGTCAGCAGCATGGCTTTTGTATAGGAATTGGTGTGAGTCAGGGACCCTGTAGTACCTATCAGGCTTAACTGGAGCTGGAGGTAGAGAGTCCGGGTTAAGGCAGGCCTCCGAGTAAACATCATCTAGGATGTCCAAGACAGGAGGTATAGCCAGAGGCCTGTGCTGAGGAAGCAAGAGAGATTCCCTGAGCCTTTTCTTGGAATCAGAATAATCCTGGCCTTCCCAGTGGAAGTGTTCCCTTAAGGTATGCAAAGTTTCCCCAAATGAGTAATCCTCAGGGGGGGGGATACAGAAGGGATGGACTCCTCCGCATCAGAGTCTTCAAAAGGGGAGTAAGAATGTTCCTGATCATCAGAGTGCTCTGAAATAATGGAGCCCTGATCAGAAGAGGGGGAATCCTCCTCCACTCTAGGCCTTTTGTCCGGAGGGGGTTGAGAACCTCTGATAAGAGTAATTAAATCCTCAGCCATTTTAAGCATCTGTTTCTTATGGGGCCTGGAGATGGGCCCTGTGTTGCTGGTCTCAGAGTGCATGGTTGCTTTAGACTTTGTGAAAGCCTTGATGGAGAAAGAAGAGGAAGGTCTGAAGACACCTTGAGTGGAGGTGAACCTGCCCACATTCTGAGTTTCAACGCCAAGAGTGACTTCTGTATCTGTAGTTGGGGTGTGGGCCAAGGAGCCTGCGACCTCGGGCACAGGCGACACCGTCAAAGACAGGTCGTCGGTAGGCAGGGGCTGCGTAGGCGCCTCACTGAGAACCAGACCACGTGTAGTCGGCTTTGGCGTGGTGTCGGTAGAGGCAGCGGACCTCGCGTGTCGGTCCTTGTCTTTGCGTTTTTTTAGACAACACCGGAGTCTGAGTATCCGACGACGTAGTATAGTTAAATGCTTTTCCAAAATAATGCTGGGCGAACTCCGCCCGACGCTTAATAGTGCGTTTGTTAAATGTAGCACAAAAGCGACAGGCCGAGACTTCGTGGTCTGGGCCTAAACAAGGTATACAGAGGGAATGGAAATCCTTATGCGGTATTTGCTTCCCACAAGAAATACAATTATTAACTTTGTCTGACATCGGTCTGAGGCAAGAAAAGGTTCCCCAATGGGGTACTTAGCTTTTAAGAAGACTTCGGTTTCCGAATTTTCGTAATCTCAGGAGCTGGCCGACCGGCACTTGCGAACTGCTTCTGCTTCGGGCACCGCGCGGCAAGAAAGACAGAAGAAAATGGCGGCTGGTTCTTTTATAGCCCTGTCGCACTGACGTCAGGGAAGAAGCGACGACAACCGACGCCGGACCTAGACTTTGGAATTCGGCCGACCGAGGACCCGCCTGACGGCAGGAGAACCCATCTGTTATGACTGCAGCTGTATGCACGATGAACATCTGTCTCATGAGCTGGTGGGAAAAGATCGGAGGGTCTGTATTATGAGCGGAAATAGCAGAGGCATGTATCTTAATGGAAGAGAAAGAGAGACCCTTATGTAAGAGATCTGTCAGATAAAGTAAAATCAAAGGAATGTTAGGAAGAAGAGGATCAGAATCCTGAGCCTGCATCCTGGAACAAAATCTTTTCCATTTTCCTGCATAAGATTTTCTAGTGCTAGGACGTCTGGCTTCTAAAATGACATCCATAACCTGCTTGGGTAGGAGAGAAGGAATCAAAGACCCTGGATTAACCAGGCCGCCAGGCTGAGAGTTTTGACATGGGAGTGTAGAACCTGACCCTGATGTTGGGACAGAAGGTTCGGAGTCTGTGGTAAAAGCCAAGGGGGCTCCAGACATAGGTTTTTCAGAGTAGGGTACCAAAACTGTCGAGGCCAATTTGGGGCCAGCAAGATTATCATCTTGGGCTTGTCCTGTTTGATCTTTAATAATACCCATGGAAGAAGAGGCAGAAAGGCATATCCCGAGAGGTTTCTCCAACTGAATGATAGTGCATCCACTTTCCAAGCCTGTTCGTGGAAAGTCCTGGTGCAAAAATTCTGTAGTTGATGATTGAGATGGGATGCAAAGAGGTCTATGCGAGGACATCCCCAGACTGCTGTTATCATCCTGAATATTTCGGTGTCCAGCATCCACTTGTGTGGATCCGAAAGGTTTCTGCTCAGACTGTCTGCCAGGAAGTTTTGCTTCCCTGGTAGAAACTGAGCTTGAAGGTCCAGATTGCAAGCTAGAGCTGTGTTCCATAGATCCATGGCTAGTCTGCAAAGGGGGTAGGAATGAGATCCCCCTTGCTTGTTTATGTACCACATAACTGTGGTGTTGTCTGTCCGTATAAGTAGTTGTCCCGGTTGTAGAAGATTCCTGAAGGGCATCAGAGCTTTCTGAACGGCTAACATTTCCTTTAAATTGATATGCAGGTGCTTCTGATCCTTTGTCCAAAGGCCCTGCAGACAGTTGCCCTGAAAATGGGCTCCCCATGCATAATCCGAGGCGTCCGTGGTCAGTATCTGAGTGGCAGGAGGCAGACAGAAGGGTTTTCCTTTGTTTAGAGTACATGCCTTGGACCACCAAAGGAATTCCTTTTGAAGACAAGGCAGGACGGAGATCAGTATGTCTAAACTGTGGCAATGCTGAGACCATACACTTTTTAGGTACCACTGTATTTTCCTCATGTGTAGTCTTGCATATGGTACGAGAAGGATGCAGGAGGCCATGTAACCCAAAGCCTGCAGGAATCTCCTTGCAGATAGCGGAGTTAAAGTTGCCAAGGTTTTGAAAGTTGAAGCCAGCTGAAACTGTCAGAAAAAGCCACCTGGGTTGTAGTGTTTAAAGAAGCGCCCAGAAAAATTATCTGTTGTGAGGGTGTCAAATTTGACTTTTTTATGTTTACAGTGAATCCCTGGAACTTGAGAAGATCCTGAACAAACCGTAGATGCTGGAGTAAGACCTCCTTGCTGTCTGTCTGAATAAGACAGTCGTCCAGATAAGGGTAAATTTGAATTCCCTTGAGTCTGCAGTAAGCTACTACTGGAGCCAGGCATTTGGTGAAGACCCTGGGCGCAGTAGACAATCCCAAGGGCAGCGCAGAGAATTGAAAGTGCCTCGATCAGGCATTGAACCTGAGGTATCTTCTGCGTTCCTGCCTGATGGGAATGTGTAAATATGCCTCCTTTAAATCCAAAGTTACCATCCATGCATTTTTGGACAGCATTGGAAGTAGCTGCTGTAAAGTAAGCATCTTGAATTTTGGAATCTCTAGAAAGGTGTTCAAGACTGACAGATCCAGAATGGTTCTCCATGAATTTTGCTTCCTGGGGACTAGAAAGAGCCTTGAGTAAACACCTTACTAGTTCTATGGCTTTCATAGCCAAAAGAGCTTCCACCTGGTTTAAGGCCTCTGTCCATTGATATTTTGGAAGATCTGGCCATCCGCTTGGCCTTGGTAGGGTATGAAAATGGAATTTGTAACCTCTTGAAACCACATCCAGAACCCACATGTCTTGGGTTATAGGAGTCCAACTTCGGTGAAAAAGAGAAAGTTTTCCTCCGAGAGGGGCTTCCAGGCAAGAAGTTCCTGCAGCCCAACAGGGGGAGTCATTGAGTTTCCTACGAGTTTGCGACCTGCCCTCTTCTCCCCTAGGGGTGGAAGCAGTCCACTATCTTGGTCTATAAGAGGCTTGTGTTTGAGGCCTTCCTCGGGAGCGTCTGTATCTACCCCTCTGAGGCCTGTCTGAATTGGGAAAGGACCAGTTTTTTGTAGGCCAATTCCTGCTAAATCTGGGTGGCTGCACTTGTAAGAAATCTTTAACTGTTTGCATGGATTTCGCCTTGTCCTCCATCTTTTTAATCACCTCTTCAGCTTTAGATCCAAACAAAACATTATGCTGAACAGGAGCATCCAATAATTTAGCTTTCACTTGTTCTGACAAATTTTGTTCCTTTAACCATGCATGCCTTCTAATTACTGTGCCAGAGGCAGCAGCCCTACAAGAAGCCTCCAAGGCATCAAATCCGCAGTGTAAACCATGCTTCCCAACTTGTTCAGTGGCATGCATTAAGTCATGTAATTCCTTATCATCTGCACAGACGGAAATGGAAGTAAGCTTTTGTTTTAAAACGGACGAGAAATTGCTGGTATTTTAGCATATGAAACTGACAGTTTAAAGCCCTAATAGATAAAGTAGCAGAAGTGTACACTTTTTTGCCCCATCTTTCTAAAGATCTAGAATCCTTCTCAGTGGGAATGGGGTTTTTAGCAGAAGTGGCCTTAACTCCCTTAGGACCCTGAGAAATGGTTTCAGGGTCAGCAGTAGGGTTCTTGTATAAAAACTGGTGGGAATCAGGAACCCTGTAATATCTGTCAGGCTTAACAGGAGCAGGAGGAAGAGAGTCAGGGGTTAAGTTAGCCTCCGAAAAAGCATCATCCACAATATCCAAAATAGGAGGAATAGCCAGGGGTCTATGTTGGGGAAGAAAATCCCTTCGTCTTTTCTTAGATTCCGAATACTCCTGTCCTTCCCAGTGGAAATGTTCACTCATTTCATGCAAAGTTTCCCCAGAAGAGAAATCCTCAGGGGGAGAAGCTGAAGGAATGGATTCCTCAGCATCAGAATCCTCATAAGGAGGGAAAGAATATTCCTGTCAGAAGAAGAAACTGAAAAAACAGAAGCCTGATCAGAGGAGTCATAATAAACTTCCTGCCTTGGCCTTTTATCTGGAGGGGGATGTGAACCCCTAATCATAGTAAGTAAATCCTCCGCCATCTTAAGTAACTGTTTCTGTGAATTGGGAGCCGGATCAGAAGAGGCCTGTGTTGCAGTCTTTGATTTGGAAGGAGTCTTTGCCTTTGTCTTTGCCTTTATTAGAAGCGGAGTAGGCCTGAAAACCCCTTCGGAAGCCGGTACCTGCACAGCGGCTCCGGACCCATCCGAAGGAGCATTGTCCGAAGGTCCTGCAATAGAAATATTCAAAGGCCTAGTTGGCTCCTCGTGGGAGTCCGTTTCGGCCATCGGTTCCGAAATGGCCGACGACAGGGGCTGCAAAAGCACCTCACTGACTATGGCTGAACCTGAAGCTGGCTCTGCTTGTGCGATATAGTCAGATTTGGACCTCGGAGGCCTGTCTTTGTCCTTGCGTCGTTTGTGAACTCCAGTAGCCGGAACCGTATCAGACAACATGTTGTAATTAAAACGCCTACCGAAGTAATGAAATGAAAAATCGTACCTTCGTTTAATTGTACGTTGATTGAATCTAGCAAAAAACCGACAACTAGCTACGTCGTGGTCAGGGCCTAAGCAAGGAATACAGTAAGAATGAAAATCCTTATGAGGTATTTGCTTCCCACATGAAATACAATTATTAACTTTTTCTGACATCGGACTGGAGCAAGAAAAAAGTTTCCCCAACGGGGTACTTAGCTTTGAGTAGAAGAAAGTCTTTGGACTGAAGTTTGTTCAGAAAAGATACTCCGGAGTCAGCCGACTGGCACTTGCAAACTGCTATCACCGCACGGCAAGAAAGACTGGAGAACATGGCGTCGGCTGTCAGCTTTGTACTCCTGGCGCTCTGACGTCAGGGAGCATGGTTGAACAGCCGATGCCGGACCCAGACTTTGGGATTCTGGCCGACCGAGGACTGCCTGCCGGCAGGGGAGAACCCTACAGTCATGACTGCAACAGTGAAACACGATGAACATCTGCTTCAGGCACCGCGTGGCAAGGAAGACTAAAGAAAATGGCGTTGGCTGCTTCTTATACCCCTGACGACCAGACATCAGGGAAGGGGCGACGACAGCCGACGCAGGACCCAAGACTTTGAAATTCAGGCCGACTGAGGGCAACCTGCCAGCAGGAGTACCCAAATGTAATGAGTGCAACAGTGAAACATGAAGAACATCTGGAATGACATGCATTGGACAGTCTACCTTTGAAAGTGCCCCCCACCCTAGGAGGGAAGCGTCCGTGGTCACTGTGGTCTAAGGAAGTGGGGGAGAAAAAGACCTGCCTGCCAGTAGGTCTGGAGAGTCCATCCACCACGACAGACGCCTCCGACATATTGGAGTAAGCCATATAGGGATCGAGAGTATGAGAAAGAGGTTACCACTGAACTGCCAGGGTCCACTGTACAACTCTCATGCAGTACCTTGCCAGTGGAACCCCATAAATAGCAGCTGCCTTAGAACTTACAGCCCTTACAATAAATGATGCTGGATGACGAGTTTGCTCCAGAAGAAATTGTACATGAGCCCAAATGAGAAGGACATGCCCGAGGGGGAGAACTGCAATTTCAGAGGTGGTGTCCAACTGAGTGCCTATGAATTCCAGCTGTTGAGAAGGGGTCAAGGAAGACTTGGCAAGATTCACCGTTATTCCCAGCTTATCTAAGAGATAAAGAAAGAGTTGGTCTCCACCAGTTGATGCTGTCTGCGAGCTGTGAGGAGCCAATCATCGAGATGGGGAAACACCTGGAATCCCTGCAGCCTGAGATGAGCTGCTACCACTGCCATACACTTGAACACCTGGGGTGCTGTGGAGAGTCCAAAGGGCAGGGCTTGGAGCTGGGAGTGATCGGCTCCAAAGTGAAAGCGGCGAAATTTCCTGGACCGCCTGTCTATTTTGATATGATGGTACGCATCCTGGATATTCACAGAGCACATCCAATCATTTTTGTGCAGGAGGGGCACAATCGACTGTACAGTGGCCATCTGAACTTCAACTTCTTCACTGAGAGATTCAACTGACTGAGGTCCAGAATCAGACGCATGTCCCTCGTTTTCTTGGGTATCAAAAAGAAGCTGGAGTAGGTTCCAGATGCTCTTTGCACTTTGGGGACCTTTTGGACAGCTCTTTTTTGGATGAGGCTGGTCACCTCTAGACGGGCTAACTCTCTCTGACCGGGTGGCACATCTGGGAGAGTCTTTTTTCTTGGTGGGTGGTCGAAAAAGTGAATGCAACAACTTCTAGATATAATTCTTAGCACATATTGATCTGTTGTGATGTTTGTCCAGGCTAAAGGGTGCAAGGTTAACCGACCCCCGACTGCCTCCAGGGAAAGACAGACAGTCAGGCAATGCCTCAGGGGCGCTGGAAGGACTTCTCAGAGAAGGGCTCCCTGGAACCCTAGTTTTGTGGGCCTCATCTGCACCTACAGCAGCACTGACCATTGAAACATCTCCCCCTTCCCCTTTAAGAGGAATCCTCCAACTTCCTGGAAGGAAGACTGCGACTGACCACATCATCTTGCTCCCTTGTTGGGTCTTGGAAAAGGACCTCTGAAGAGTAGAGAATTTGTTCCCTATGGCCGACCGTGTCTTCCCTTCTTGCTTACTGCGGGTCAAAGTTTCCTTGACGCTTGGTCAAAGTTTCCTTGACGCTTGGTCCAAAGAGGGTTGAAACACTGAAGGGGGCATTGGTGAATGATGCCTTAAAGGTTTCTGCAAACCCACATAACTGAAGCCAGGCATGATGCCTAATGACAATGCCTATGTCTGCCGCTTGTGAGGAACCTTCGAGCAGCACTGGATATTAACCTTATGGATGAATTAATGATGGACATAGTCGCCAGCTTGGGAGAAATGGTCTTAAAATCCTCTGCAAGCATGGACTCAGAGGGAAGTGGTAAGCTCCTTTATCAAGTCCCTCTGAAGATGAGTGAAATGCATCAGGTAGTTTAACACTCACAGGGTAAAGGAAGCTGAAACGAATGTCCACTTTCCGAATCTGTCCAATGCTCTCGATTCACGACTGGGAGGGTGGACAGATGAACTCTGTTCCGCCAACTCTTTTTTGGTGGTGGCAGCCACCACAACCAAATCAACTGGGACTGCCTAGGACCAGAAGGCCTTGTCCGATGGAGGGCTCAAAAAACCTGTCTGCTCTCTTATGTAGTGGCACTGTATCAGGTTCCTTCCAAGCCCTGCTGGCTATAAGGTTGATCAAGGGGACAGCAGGAGGGGACACTCAAGAGGTAGATGGGCCCGTACCAAAAGCCTCCAGAAACACTGCTTCCTCAGAGGATGGAGGGCTGGGCAAACCAACTGCCCTTGGCCTTCAGAATCTCCAATATGTCCCCAAAGGAGACATCATCGGCGGTGACCTTGGGGACCCATCCCCCTCATTGCTATCAGTGTGCTCCAAGACTGACTCCACTGGGGAGTCAAGATGTCTCCTCTTACAGGTCCTCTTCTGAGGAACCTCCACTGCAGGGGGCTCAATGAAGACTCAGAAGATTGAAGACCCCTATGGGGGTAAACCCCACCCTGGAGACTAGCTCGGACAGACTGATCAGGAGCAAGATGAGAAAAATCTGCCCAAATTCTGGGGCTGGGGTGGACCTCAGCGAGCAGGGGAGGCTACTCTGGTAGCAGAGAGATCTTTCCACCACTCAGAAAGTGGAGGGACTGGACAAAGCCCCCTCCCCCACTGATACCACCACAACCCTGCCAGAACCCCCAACCCTCCAAAGCAGGCCGGTCCGGGGCTATCTAGATCCAAAGCACCGAGGAACAGAGTGTGGTCTGACAAGCCCGGACCCGATCTCACCCCCACAGACTCGGTGGCCCAGCCTGTCCCGGGGGAAGGGGAACAGAACTGGCCGTAGACTCTGATGGGGTGGGGACAAAGGAGTCCCAGAAACCACCACTACCTCTACACAGAACACCGGCTCCCCTTAAGTCCAATCTCTGTGAGGCTGGATGAGGAGAAGATAGGCGGGGAGAGGGAGAAAGCTCCCTAAGCCTTTGGGCTGGGGAAACCAAAAGCCCAAACTGAATTTGAGCCTTCAAAAAGGACTGCATCATTTTGTCCATGTCAGAAGGCAGGATGTTACTGAAGGATCGGGAGGAAATGGAGGACCTAGCTGGAGACCCATGTCGGGACCCCGAGGATCTTCTCCGATGATCTGGAGACTGGGCCCTGCATGGTGAGGTAAACATACAATCCTCTCCCGAAGGATCTGAAGGAAGATCCTCCACAACAGGATCCCGCATCGGCCTCAGATCTGACCGTATCAGGTCCAAAGAAACATGACAATCCGAGGAAGGAGCTCTCAAATCCTTCAGAAACGAAAGATCTGTGACAAGTTTGGTCTGGCTCAGATCCAAAGGATTCAATCCGGAAGCTTTGGATCCATAAGTAGATAGCAGAATGATCGGATCCAAAGACCTAGAACCAGAGGCTATGGATTTGGGTGTCAATTCTCTAGAAATTCTCGGATCCGAAACCCTCAGCTCCAACACCGCTAAGGCTGGAGTCGAACCTGGGGATCTGGGATCCGACTGCCTAGCTTTTTTTTTTTTTTTTTTATAAGGAGCCTCCCGTTAGGAAGCTTTTATTTTTATAGCCAGAGGGGCCTGATTTGGTTGAAGCAACCTTGACCAAGGGACCCCCCCTGAACCAAGCCTTTTAACAGCAACTTATTTCTGCAGTCGACCAAGGCTCTGGGGTTTACTGAGGCGCAAAGACTGTAATCAACCACCAGGTGACTGAGGCAAGGTTTTTTCGATGTGGAGAAAAAGACTATCAAGACCAGGGAAAACCCAACAGAGAGTCCAACCAACAGACAGGTCAAAAGTCAAAAACACTAAAGTCCGTCCTATCCCAAAATCACACTAACAGAACTGAAAAGATTAGAGATAACACAAAGAATACCACAAAACGTAAAAACAAACACTCCCAGAAATGAATCAGTATTATGCTAACTATCCCAGGAAAAAGGGCACCAAAAACCAAATGAACTAACGGGAGGGAAAAGGGGTTGAGAAACTATCAAAGGCCAAGGCAGAACTTTAAGATAATAAGAAGGACCCCCACCCCCCCAAAAAAAAAAAACAGCCTACTTACAAGAAAACTGAATAACCCAAGGAGATGAGCAATCTGCACGTCACAGGTACACATGGCAAATGAGATCTGGGGGGGGGGTCAGTGGGCAGTGGTGCATTATGGGAGTGGAGGAGCTTAAGCTGTTGTCTAAGTGTACCGGCTCGGATCCAATGTCGGATCCTAGACCCATACATGACTAATGGTGACTAGGATAACATCAGATCACATGAAAGAACAAAGTAGTAAACCTGACAAAAGGAAAAAACAATCAGGTCTACTTTATACCCTCGAAACACGAATAACCCGAATCCGAATCGCGCGACAGAGCGAACCACAGATACGAACTTACTAAAGCGCGAAAATGTAAACCTCAAACAGTCATAGTTGGCCAACCCAGCACCCGCAACACACTACCTACCCAAACACAATAAAAAAACACATACATACACTAACCAAATCCCTACTTCTAAACCTAAATTAAAGCACCAAAATCCTAATGCTAACCCTACACACACAACCGTCTATGCACTATCCTTAACCCCTCCCTAACCCTGAGGTCCGTAACTATCGCACACTTACCTTACTGAGCTATACCGCAGACAGGCCAACTATGCGATTTCGATATTTCCCCTTTCGCGGTTTCATTCGTGACGTATTCGCGGTTCACTCTTTCCGTGTCGCGTGATTCAGATTCGTGTTTTACTGCTTTCGAGAGCTTAAAGTAGACCCAAAACAATCCACTTACCTTTTTTCACAAAAAGCTAAACCACATGCAGAACATTGATGACCACAATGATCTCCAACAGTGAAAAATTGCTAGGGTGTACATGCATTACGGGAAGGGGAGAAGGCTGAGCCTGGGTGCCACAAGTCTAGTCTAAAGTGCAAGATGCATATCCATTTCACAAAACTGAGAATGATGAAAGAGACATCTGACCAGCTGTTTAACCACCACAAATAAAAAATGCTCTTAATGAAATGCTGTCCACAGCCAAAGGTTACAACTATTAAAATGTTGTCCTCATACACAAATATGAAACTGACACATACTAATACAATACATCTAAAACAGCTTTTCATTTTGAATATTAAAAACACTCACCCCCTTTGAATCTTTAACAAAGTAGCTTCCACTAGAACCTTGGGATATCCTCTCTGGAAAAACTCCACTTTCAATAGCATGCTCCGCTTTCTGTACGATTTCTGCATATTCTGGATCATCAGGAAACAGGTTCAGCTCCCCAGTGCCTCCTGCAGAACAGGCAGAATAATCACTAGTTAAGTACCGACTTGTTCACAATTCAAGTATCCTTCCCCTCCGGCATAACCACAGCAAACTATCGAACTAACAGCCTTTAGAGTCTACCTGGTGAGCATCAAACAAAATTTTACCCTGGATGCTGTCAGTAACTTATCCAACAGCTATTTAAGTTCCCATTGACAAGATAAAAGAACAGTTTTAGCTTCTCTGTGCTATTTACCTTACAAATCTCAATTGTTTTTTCTAGATAACCAGGAACATTGCTAATGTGGAAAAGATAGTTTTACACTCACAGCACAAAGTACATTTTCACTTGCACATAACAGAGAGGTACTTTGCCATATCAGCGTATCTGCAAGCTGCATTTCCTCTTGTGCTTTTTTCTGCTACCTACTTTTTTTCCTCATTCATATCACCACACATAAGGACATGTACACCTCCTAGCATGTGCCATGGCCTCGCACACCAGCCTAGGAAAGCATACTTAGCAAAAACTACTCCTTTACTACTCATCCACTGACCAAGCAAGAACTAAAAGATGGTTAAAAAAATGCAACATGTCAGGATATATGCACCTCTAAGTTACAAGGTGTGTGCTATCTTATGTACCCCATTACAGACAGTCCATTCAAAATGAGCTGGAAGGGCTCTGACACCTCCTTCCTTTCCTGAGCCTTAAAGGTTAAAAACACTGCCCACAGCACCAGCTGGTTTAGGTGGAACCCTCTCTCCTGTACATTTCCAGTTTGACTGGACAATGGAGGAAATGAGATGGACTTCCCTACAAACAAAGCATCATGTTCTGATCTGCACCAGATTCCGCTGCAGAAAGAAAAAATCCCCAATGACATTGACTGAGATGGTTCATCATTCTAAAACAGAAACAATGATGAGTACCAAAATGTGACCTCTGCCATAATAGCAACACTGTAATCAATGACACCTCACCATCCACTGCAATAACTACATTCTCAGATGTGAACAGGTTTGTGAAGACCATGTCTACCAAGCTCAAAAAAAGTGGGTAAAATCCAGAGCACACTGATACATTCTCACCAAGGCCAGGATATAACCTTTGTGACCTGTGAGGGAAGTAGTAAAACTTAAACTCAGTCACAATAAAGTCCCAATGCATGGGCCAAGGGTCTAAAATGTAGAACCATGGAAGCCCTTAAGTCTAAGACACTACTACAAACTCCCTCGATTAAGATTGGCAGGATCCAGTTATCCAAGCAAAGGAAAACATTACTTTCTTTTATTTACTCAAGTACAAAGGGTAGTGCAAGCAAGCAGCAATTCACAGAGGAAGTAATGGCAACTCGGAGCAAACCAAAGGTGCCCCTCCCCCATGTGAACACCAGACACTGATGTATATAAAGACAACAATCACTTCCACACAAGATCCAATATGGGGCTTACTATGACCATATTAAGAATCCACTGGCCTTTGGATTTTGCTTTCCAGATCATGAAGAACCCGAATACCCCCCAAAGACCATTCTGGGGAGCACTCAGGATGGTGACTGTTAGGCCAACAGGATCGCCTTCTTGATCAACTGGAATAGGATAGCTGTGGAAGCAGAAGTATCAGATGGTTGAGGGCCCCTCCTCATACTATGAGACTGCTTAGACTTCCTGAAAAACTGTGCCAAACAGAAAGATGGGGAAGAAACAAAAAAAAAAGGCACCTTAAATGCCTCAAATGCAGTTAATGGATGCTTCCAGTTCTGAAGATATTCTTCCGTAGAAGGCATTTTAATAGTGTGCTTCATTAAAACCTTAAAGCAGGATGGTCTTAACCATGTCACCCTAATATATATCCAAGCCTACTGCCTTAGCTATATAGCATCAGCACAATCAAAATTATACCACATGATATGGAAGCCCATTGCAGAAATTACAGATAAGAGTGACTATACTCCATGACACCACAATCAGGAATTACAGACCAGCTGCTCAAGTTCCTGGTCTACAAATCAGACAAGCTGACGGAGCTAAGCCTCAGCATGACAAAATACTGTACCTTATAAATTGAAGAGATCATGAAAAAGTCTGCACCAGGATATTTAGAAAGGATTTTACTCCTCTAATCTAGTGGTTTATGGAGAACCTCTGTCTTCCTGGGTGAAAATCTGGATGCTTCCAGGCTGCAAAACTATAACCACTTAGAAGAGGTGTTATGTATTTAAGGGTGGGATGGCAGAAGGCCCCTACTTTTTGAGGCATTGCCATGGGGAACGTAAGGGAGCCACAGTCCATCTCAAGGAAGACCTAACCAGCCAAAATCCTCTCTAAAGAAGGGCTCATCTGTAGTACAGTTGTGCAGGGATAAAGAAACCTTTAACCCTCTCAATCTCTGAAACAAGGGCTTAGAAGGACAAAGTGGACCTCCTTAATCTCAATTCCAAGACAGAAAGGCTATTTCCATGCTTAATCACGACACGTGTGACTGGGTTCATAGGTTGCTATTGGCAATACCAGTTAAGCCATTTGAAGCTTCAACAGTGCACTCCCACTGGTACATCCAAACTATTTGCTGTTTGTCCGCAAGGGGATAAAACAGTTTGGCCTGGGGTAAATCTAAATCTTCCCATCCATTAGTTTGTTTAAGTTTTGCAGACACTGAAGGGGAGTCTGTTCCAGAAATATGGTGTTCATTCAGAGAAATCTGTCACAAGTGTTACTTTATTACTGACTTAAATTTAGGTCCCTTGATTTTTTGTTACTACAGCAGATCAAGCTGGACTGGGTAATTTACAGCTTTGTGTACCACCCCATATGAGCCTGTAGGAGACAGAAAACCAAAAGGAGGCTGTCAGATGCTCTAGGTAAATTAGGGAGTTCAAAGCAGAGATTTTTTGGTGCATAATGACTCAGTTTTGTTTAGGTTAGGTGCTTAGACAGGTACATGCCTAAAGGTGCACTGCATTACAGTGCAGGCCTAATGAGGGAGATGTAGACAGAAACAATGACCTTTTGTCAGAGAGAAGATACCATTAGTAATTAGCTGAGCAAGGTAAAATGCATTACTAATGGCAATGTGCAAATAGTGGTCAAAGAAGAGTTTGTTACCCATGAAAGTGCCTAGGTCTGTAATGAGAGTGTCTACTTTAAGGAAGGTGCCAATTATGTGACAGGTGTACGACAGCTCCGTTTCCCAAAGTATACAGTGCTACAGTTTTTGGCATTCATCTTTAGATTATGATCCTGACACTATTAATTTGTCTGAGTTAGGCCCTCTTGGAGGATAAAGTGTCATCAGAGGAGTAAGTGATGGCTCCAACTTTACAATTATCATTGAACTTGGTCAGCCAAAAGCATGATGTCTTCTTTGAGTCAAAAGTGACAATAAAGCCGTTTTATTTGCTATCTTGTGGTCTCCATTCTACTTGGTTGATTTTGTTGTCAAAAGCATGTAAATGTAAGTTTTGACATCAAAGTACATGCCAAATAGAAGTTGTCTCAGAACAGCATCTTTGCTTACACCACTGCTGGCAAGTCTCTTGATAGTGTGCAACCAACTCTAATCAGTGGCCTCTATTGGTAACCAGATGGCAATTCAAAATGTTACATATAGCAGACTCCCTCTTATCCAGCCTCTCCAATTGACCTCCTCTTTAACCAGTCATCAAATTTTTGCGATTGTCCTAGCAAAACTTTTTAAAAACTACTCCCCTCTGTTTTCACCAATAACCTAGCCTCTGCCACCAAACATGGCACACATACAATACGCAGATGACTCAACCATCATTTGCTCAGCCCAGTCCCTACCCAAACTGCAAAAAGTCACACAGGAAGCCTTTTCCTCTGTTGACACTTGGCTATCCGATGCCCAATTAATACTCAACCCAAACAAAACTAAACTACTTATCTTCCAACCCACCAAACATACTCAAAACAACTCTCACTTTACATTACAGCAAAAGACAACACTATATACCCAACTGAACACACCAAATTGCTAGTAGTGGAAACAGACAAACTAAAATTTGACATTCACATATCCATGACCATAAAAAAAGTCCACAAAAAACTAGGAGCGTTATACAGAAATAAGCAACTTCTCACCAAAGCAGCAAAGATTTCAATAGCAAATTCCCACCTTCTCTCCACCCTACTTTATGCCTCTCCAATATATACCAACCTAAGGCAATTACATCTAAACAATCTAGAGACCTGCTACAACAAAATCGCCAAATTTGCCACAGGGGTATACTACCGTAGTCACCACTCTCTCTCATTTACTGAACTGGGCTGGCTTGAAGTCCCTCACCTCCTTCAATGGTATTAACTCTCACTCGCCCACAAACTAGTAAACCATCCACTAAATGTCCCATCCCTCCAGAATCTACTCCAACCCTATCGCACCACCACACCACTAAGATCCACAGATCACTAATGCCAATAACTCTGCTGGTGAAGCACTATTCTCTTGCACCATAGCCAAATTATGGAATTCCCTCCCACCCACAATTACCAACGTACCATTATGCACCCACTTCAAAACTTTACTAAAAGCGCACCTAAAAACATGCTGGCTATGCCCTTGCAACTCTAATATCATCCACCCCATCCAACCACTACCTTTCTTTCCACTCCACTAACTACCTTGATTATAGCAAGCTCAGATCCTCACAAGCCTAGTACTTGTTATACAGCAGGAACTTCTTATTGTAACATTTGTCAATGTCTGTTATGTACTTCACAGATAAAGATTCTAGTTGTCTACTGATGTACTATATGTAAATATGTTGTAAGTAATTGCTATTTAAATTGTTAATCATTATGTAATCCAATGTAACTACTGTCCGTTTATTTTAACTGTGGAGCTTTTCTCCCCTGGCCTCCGCTGAAATTGGACCTACACTCTCAGTCAACAAGTGTAAATAAATAAGAGACAGAGAACAACAACATTTCCATCTCCTCTGGGCTAAATAATGAGACGTTTGAGTTTTAGACTTAGTATGCATTTTCTAATGAATATGAGCACAAATAATTTATTCTAGCTAACTTATAACCTATAATTATTATTTTGGATGCTTTTTCTGAATAACCAGCCATTCGTTTTATCCAGCCCAAGGTCCGGTCCCAGCAAGACCGAATAAGAGGGAGTCTCTTGTGGGGATTTACAGAGGTTAACCAGTTTGTCAATGACACCAGAATAAGGCATAATGTCAAAGGCTGTATCTAAATTAAGATAAGCTGTACCCACAGCTACCCTCATTTAGTGTTTCTGTGACTCTTTGAATGCCATCTGCATCTAGCAGGTATGATCCACCTTTTACAAACCCAAACTGGTTTTGGTCAAAGGATTACAAGTTCATTATGTCCTTGTTGATGAGGTATACAACAATGTTTTATTACATTACAAATGATACTGGCAAGGCTGACAGAGGTCTACAGTTATCAGGGTCTGTGGTATGGCCTTCCTTGTTGAGAGGCACTATTCTAGCTATGCTCCAGGCTTCTACTACATATCCAGCAAAGGGACAGCAGCTAAGTTAAAAGGAGATTCGATAAGGAGTGCTTCATGCTGACAAAAAGCCAGCCTGGTGGGTTGTCTAGACTGACAAACCTGGTGCTTTTGGTCCTGCACAGCATCTTTAGAATCTGTTCAGAGGTTATTTCTGAAGAATGTACTGACTGGATTCTTTGTACTTGGAAGTTTGGGGAAAGATGGAGTTGAATAGCTTTCACTTGGGACTCTAAACCAAGACGTCCAGAATACCATGCCAGTGTCACTGCTACTGAACCAATAAAGTCTCTGCACAGATAGCAAAGTGTTCCCCTTAAAGCCTTATCCTTTCAACTGGGAAATACCCAGCATGGTGACTAATGTCAAATTTCACACACAAAGTCTAAGGGCCTGAGTGGACAATGCCATTGCAAATAAGCTTTGTGCAATACTGGATATTAAGTCTGATGGTTCTTATGCAAATAAAAAATGCCTTATGGTTATCCTTCTCTGATGTAGTAATTTTCAAATCATAATAAGATTTGTAGGATTTGAACTTACTCCTCACTTCTTTGTTAATCATTGTGAGGTTGCTTAATACATGCCAATATTTACTTTTTGCTAGGAGTACAGGCTTTTGCCTTTTGCTCTAATTTTTTTTTTTTAGAGCCGAGTTCCACCAGACAGATTTATTTCTAAATTTGTATTTTTGGTAAAATGAACAAACCAGTATGCAAGAGGTGAGATGGGAGCACCAAACTTTGGGTATAGGCAGCAGTACTTGCTATACAGTCATTGGGGATGGGAGACAATGATTTCAACTAAGCAGCAAAAAATTACTGGCCTTGAAGTCTGTAAAGATGGTTGGGTTAGAAAGGGACACGTTCTGGGATCATATGGTGGGAGTTTTACAGTAATCTCTGAACATACTACAGCACGGTGATCTGATCTGACCAATGACAGTTCAATGGTAAGTAAGGAACGGACACAGACGGTGTTAAAGAGGCCAAAATCGACTAAGCTGGTGCTTCTTGTAGCAGAGGTACTATCAAGGGACTTTGTAACATTCAAGTCAAAGCAGCGTTGTGCATATTTATTTGTTGAGATGTAGGTGTTTAAACAGCGGATAAAGTGTCATACAATGTTGGTGTTTGGGTCAATTCAGAGGGGACAGTAGTTTACCAAGATATGCTTCTTGACTTGCACAAGTCATGGACAGGGCTCTGTAGCTGGCCAGAATACAATGTGAGGTCTTGTTTACAGATACCAGGGCACAAATAAGTGTTACTGTTTTGCTCAATTAGTCTGGAGGTGACAGAGTTTTTGGACAGAGCGCTACATCATCAATACTGCTATCTAGACTTGCGAGTCTGAGTGCTATGCAGTAAAACCTGGTTTAGAAGGGAGTGCTGTCATTTTGCTGGAATCAGACTTCAGTGACAACACAAATATCAACACAGCCCGGTCCACGCTGCAGAGGGAAAGCCTCAACTATGATGCAGATGACCAGAGATCAAATAGCAGCTCTGAAGCCTAAAGGAGCTGGGGGGGGGGGGAATGGAAGCAAGTGGCCACTGCCAGGTAAGCCCATATTAAGGGAGGAGGCAGCTGTGGTTTGGCACATGGGTGACACCTAGCAGAATCACTAGGTGTTCCACTGCATGGAGATTCACCTTGCAGGCCTTCTATTCTACCATCTGCAAGTCACACAGTAAGCTGAGGGGACCTCAGAATACAGAGGCATGCTTCCTCTCAGATGGCAGCATATATCGGAGCTTGAAAAAGAGCCACTCCAAGGTAGTGTGTGTGTGGGGGGGGGTGCTCCATCTGGAGATAGGCAGCCTAGCAGGACTAGCATGTAAGACTGCTCCATATCACCGAAACTTTGCCATGAAACATAAGCTAATTGGGATTCCCAGGCCTGAACAAATGAGCCACCATGTTCTCACCTAGCCTCAGGAATTTCCAGCTCCCACTACCACAGTAGAAACAGACTGACTAGGTACATATACAGAAGCCACTGGGTTTTGTGCTGTGGAGGAAGTAAACAATTAACAAGTTGCAGTCATTATAGCCTTGATGGAAGGCATTTTCCTATTTATGCTCTTAGAGCTGATTACATCACAGTGAAATGTGCCAAGTTCAAATTTGAAAGTACTAGGCTGGTAGCTTGAGTCAACTGAAATAAGACTAAAGCCACTAAAAAGATACACAATATCAAAAGCCCTGAAGAGAGATGGAGGCCATCTCTGGTGAAATGACTTTCATCTTACTCCAGACTGACGCACACTAGACCCTCTCAGAATGACACAAATAAGCCAATTATTACAGTCAGTCATTGTATGACTATATTATGGCATCATTCTCAATAATGGTACGATATTGCTCAATATTAGTTTTCAGTCAGCCTTAGAAACATACTCAGAGCTCCAACATGTCCCTCTTCATGTTGTCCAAGGTGGTACATCACAAGTTATTCACACCAACGATAACCATATCATAACCATATATCGGAGGTGAAGAGACTTGAGTATCTTAGTGATATAGTGAATATGACCACTAAGACAGTTGACCTTTACACTGTGTCTGCTCACCCTTGTGAGTCTGCTCACCCTTGTGAGTGGTGCATCAGTGCACTGCACTCCGGAGTCTATACCAATCACATTACCACAATGACTGGACTACTCATAGCCCTGTAGGACCTGGCCAAACCACTATGTTGACTACTGTAGCAGAGGTGGAATAAAATGGATGTGTGTATTTGCTGAGGTTTGGCCGAGGTACAAGCAACTACAGTGGCATGTCTAGGTCGTCTCTCTCTGGCTTTGGAAGTCATTTTTAGTACATCAAAAATAGTATGAGTTTTGTGTTTGACAAAGCATGCAGGTGAAATGTCAGTATGGTTAATGACAACCAGACTGTGTAAGAGGTTCACCTCAGTTGTAATAAATATTTACCCCTCTCAAAGGAGGATGGAATGTAATACTGCAACAGTGATCATTCGGGCATCTACCGTCATTGTAGGTTCTTACACAACTGTACTGGGTCCTGTTACAGTATTACTGACTGTTGGGAAGATTCCCAAAGCCACCCTAGTGGAAAGGGAAGATGACTGAAAGGCTGAGCTGGGATCTAGAATACCTTGAAAAATGGATCTACGAAAACCATCCCTAGTCCTGGAAAAAAACATCACCCTTATAAAGTGTGGATGGAAAACCAAGCAACTGCTTCTGCAATGGATTTAGAATCCAAACCGTTAAAAAAAAGCTCCAAAGAAGCAAGAGCTCTCACGGAATGGACTTTAGCTAGACCTGGGAGCAGCTTTCAGTGAAAAACATAACAATGGAAACCCAATTAGAAATGGTTTGTTTAGAGACAGGACGATCCAAGTCCTTGCTGTAAAAGAAGCAAAAACGTTGACCAGATTTTCTAATGTTTTTGGTTTTGTCAAGATAAAATGTGAGTTTCTATGGATGTCCTAAGAGTGAGAGAGGGTCTCTCCCCTTTGTTTTAGAGAAATGGAAAAAAGGTGAGAAGGTTAGTTCAAGGAGAGCTCAATGACTACCTTAGAGAGAAATGCAGGGTTAATCCTGATGGTTACCCTGTTTTTATGAAAAGTGAGAAAGGGTGGAGAAGCCCTGACTGCATGCAGCACTGACACCATCTTGGCTGAAGTCAACTTCACAAACAAAATAGCCTTCTAAGCACAGAATTTAAGAGACAAAGATGAAGCAGGTCCAAAAGGAACAAGGGCGATTTTTCCTAAAAACACATTTCAGATCTCAAGGAACACAAACTGCTTCTTCTTGAAGGCCTAATATAAAAGGATGCCTTTCAAGAATGTTTGCCCTTAAAACATGTAGAAAGTGTCTCATCTAAGAGCAGGCAGGCAGAGATAGCTGACAAATGGAATTTGATAGAAGAAAATGTTAGACCAGAATTGAGCAGCTCACACATGCAATAGAAAATTATCCGGAATACCCAACTGACAGGATCTTACTTCTTCCTGTAGCACCAAAAGAGAAAATATTTTCCATTTATTTTATTTATTATTTAACATTTGTTTACCGGAAAAGTCCAACTTGGAACGAGGAGGCCCAGGGAGAAATGCTCCAGACACGCATGTCTTTGTAAAAAGTGGGAGGAAACCCACACGAATGCAAGGACATGCAGACTCTGGTTCAGTTCTCGGCTGGGGTGCCTTCTGTGCAGAGAACTTATTGCTGTGAGGAGACAGTGAGCTACACCACTGCACCGTCTAATTTGGAAATAAGATTTTCTTTTGCAGTTTTTCTAGCCTCCTATTATATATGCAACAAGTAATTTGAATAAAGGCACCAGAGTAGAATAAAAAATTCTATAATCCAAATGGATAAACTTAGGGTCTGAAAATGTGGAGGAACTGGACAGCTTATGCTGAGTGAGCACATGCATCCTGAGGAATAATGTATGATGACTGCCCCTAGCCAAAGGAAACAGAAGGGGGGGAGCAGTGGTCACCACAAAGATTCTGGGCTGGTATGTCTATTTTAAGGAGGATTATGGGAATTGGGGGGGGGCATAAAAGAATTTGTACCTTCCATGAGAAAGACATGGCATCCATCTTCCATGCTTCTGGGTGTGGTACTTTGGAACAGAACAATCTGAGTTGCCTACACAAGTGGAGGCAGAGGGGTCACTCCACTGAGGAACAATGTCCAGCAAGACCTCTCTGTAACATCCATTCATGAGTGCCTGTTGTAGAGCTGCTCAAGGAGACTGTCACTAAGTTCCTCTACAATGAGAAATGCACTACCTTTAGAGTGAGATTTAATGGACAGTAATGTCCCAGCAATCAAGATGCATTTGTAGACGGGATAAGACTTTTTGATCCCTCCTCCACTTGTTTAGATACACATGAACATGGTGTTGTCTGTATAGATTCAAAGACCTGGGATACAAAGATGGTCTAAGGATTGTAGCACTAAGAGGAGAGCCTTCATTTCCTTGATATTTACGTGATCCCTGCTGTCTGATATTGTCCACACACCTTTATGGTTTTAGAATATACGCCCCATGCTAGACTGGATGCATCTGTGCAAAGCTCCTGACAAGGGGAGGAACCAGAAAGGGCACACCTGGATTGAGTTGGATGCATCTAATTGATCTACCATTAAAGTTCTCTTTTGACGAAAGGCAAGGAAGAAAGTGGGAAGTTCAGACAATGTCTATGCTGAATCCAAACTGACTTGAGATACCAATATCGTCCTCGTGTGGTGTGGAGCAAAGGTTATCAAGAATTGTTGATGACATATAATCCCAGGACCCTCACAATCTCTCTTGCTGAGATCATATCCAAAGGTAAAAGTGACCGAGGATACTATATTCACAACTGAACTTTACCTGGGGGGAAGTAAATACTGTGGGAAGAAATGTCAGGGAATTGTTATGGCTAGGCTTGTTTAGGCCCTAGGGCCGACAGCCTAGTACCGACCTATGGAGGAAGGACAGCTGTCATTGTCAAAGTACTGAGCCTGCATCCCAGGAAACAGGTCCTGCAAGAGGGTCAGAAGAGACTTTTAAAAGTTCAATCCCTAGATAGTGTAAGAGGTATTTTGAATTGTAAGCGCTTCAGGAGAATGTCCTTTGATCGAGCCTAAATCAGATTACCCAGTTAAGGGAAATCTTAATCCCCTGAAGTCTGCAAAAGGCAATTACAGGATCCATGCGCTTCATGAATACCCCTGAGGCAGTGGAAAGGCCAAAGGGTAAAGCAAAAAATTGAAAGCAAAACAGTAATGCACAAAATCTTGAATTTCTTGCCATCTCGGTGACTAGGAATATGCAGGTACAGTGGATATAAAAAGTGTATACACCCCTGTTAAAATGCCAAGTTTTTGTGATATGAAAACTGTGATCACAATAAATAATTTCAAAACTTTTCCCACCTTAAATGTGACCTATAACCTGTACAATTCAATTAAAAAACAAACATATCTGTTGGGGGAAAATATAAAAAAATTAAAAAAAAACGTACGATAAGCTGGTTGCATAAGTCTGCACACCATTAAACTAATAATTTGTTAAAGCACCTTTTGATTTAATTACAGCATTCAGTCTTCTTGGGTACACACCTGCCGTCAATTAAAGATACTTTGATTAAACTCAAAGTTCAGCTGTCCTGGCAGGATTTTCCTGACATGTACTCAGTTACCTGCTACAGCAAAAGCCCATGGCCCATTTTTTATATCACAAAAACCTGGCATTTTAACAGGGGTGTGTACACTTCTTATACCCACTGTATGCAACCTTTATATCCAAAGTCACAAGAAAAGCCTGAGGAAGGACAACTGGAAAGAAAGACTGAAAGGGGTCAGCATTATGAAATGTGGAATCTTTAGATATAGGTTTAGAAAAGCCTGATCCAAAATGGGTCTCAAATTTCCCTCCCTCATGGAAGCAAGGAATATTCAGGGTGGGAGATTGTAAGGTAAACACCTTGACCATTACGCCAGACACAAAGGGGCAGGGTTTGATTTTTTTACATGGGATAGTTCACTAGGATTATCATGGCCCACAAGGGCAGCTAGCCTGGGACTAATCTATGAACCCATAATGCTCAGTTGGTGAGGGGAACAAACCGTTTCCTGAAACAAGTTCAAGTACTGGGAAGATTAAGTGGGAGCTGTTTTTGTGGAACCAGAAGGATTCCTGAATGAACTTTAGAATCAATCGAAGATATTTCGGAATTGTGGAGAGGACCCACATGCTGTTTTATGGACTTCCATGTATAAAAGTAGAGAGAGCTTCCTGGAAAGAGGAACAGGAGCTTGGTCGAAAGGGGGGGGGGGGTAGTAACAATGAGGTTGACTTGTTAGGGAAGTGGATTCAGACTCAAATTTCTGTTGGTTTACTGGGAAATTTTCCTCCCTTTTGGGTAAGTTTCTAATCTTTTTGAGAAAAGGGCCAGCCTTGGAAGGGCAGTTCCTCTGAAACTTTGGGACAGCAGAAAGTAACGATTTGTTTGAAACTTTGTATAATATCTTCCCTCTCTCCTATAAAAGATCTGCCATCTTCCCTCTCCTATAAAATATCTGCCTCAGCAGGTACAAAAGGTGTTCCTTGTTCTGAGGGGATTCCAGATGTTTGGACTTAGCACTGTGTGGTAAAGTTTAGAACCTAATCCAGGAGAATTTTCCTAGCACAGAAGCAGTAGTAGCTGCCTTCAAAGGTGCATCAGCTGCATTTAATAAGAGTGCCTAGCAACTTCAGAGGCAGAATCCATAACAGAAAAGAAAGAAGTCTTATTTTCCTACTCTGGCAAAGCGGACAAAACATTTATGAAGTCCCCCAACATACACAGAAGGAAAAAGATCACTAGTGGTTCTGGTAAATCCTCCTTGCATACAGGACCCCTATGCACATCTAAAATTCAAACCAAAGGACAAACAAATACATAAATACAATCAGAGAAGCGAGGAGAATAGCCAATCCCAGCATGAAAATACCAGGCTGTCTTTACCTCTAGGTTTGTTTCAAAGCCAACCAAATAAAACTCTAGCATTCAGAAACAGTTAAAAAGATGTCCAAAGAGCGTATCATATATGAATAAAGAAGAGTTCTTTAGGTGACCAAGTCTGGTCAAATGTTTTTTTTATTTTAAAAGTAGCGTATTTTGATGTTTTGGACATCTTGTTTCTGAATGCTGAATTGGGTTTGGGCGCCAAGCCATTCAGAGCATTCCTGCTGTCAGTGTGCTCTTCTGCAGGCTTTTCAGGATCAACAGTTGGCTAATGCTGTTCCAGTGCAGGACAGGCAGTTCTCTTCTGATGAAAGAACTCCACTTAAAAGTTTTTTTGCCACAAAAATAAATTATGTAAACTATTTGAACTTTAGCTAGAAAAGTGTTTTTTATTAGCTGCCATGTGACTTTTGATAACTTTTAAATGGGAATGTACATTGACTGCGGAGAAATCTGGGTCATACTTTTTGTGGCTGGAGTAAGCATTTATAAGTGCTTTTTACTGCATTGTTTTTAGGGAAAGTCACTTGTTTTACCCACTTTTGCTGCTTAGCTGCCCCTAGGAATCCGGCAGCTTTTTTAGTTTAACCATGGGAACAACTTACCAGTTCCACAGTTGTACCTTCTTCAGCCACAAAAAAAAAAAATGCAAAGCAGCCTTTGTCATAACAGGCTGCTATTTTGCCTCAACTGCATATGGGTGAATCTGCTATGGCCACAGCTGGTTTCACGGATCACTCATCTCTTTTGATGCTATGAGACCAAATTCAAGAACATGTTGCATTAAGCACAACAGATCAGTGATATCTGTAAATACACCAAGTTTAAAGAAGACAGAGTGCACAGGCCAGTAACAGCTAACAATGTTAAACCAGTATTCAGAGCCAAAACCAATAAAGGAGAACCCCATCTCTCACTCGGGATGGAAGTAGGGGTCCTGCTAGTCCAGTTTCTGATGCTAATAGTTATTACAACACAGAACATTCATACATTAAATTATAAAAAAGTGCTTTCTCAGATACTGTGGAATTTGTTTTCAAAATCAAATCCGGTAGCAAGAGTTAAAGGCAAGTTTCATACTTCTGTGACCAGACGTTTGATCTAAAAATGACTTGTTTATTTGGGTTTGTTAACCTGGAAGTTCTGACAAGGCTTAACCCATTTTCAGCTGAAAGCCAGACTGAGGGAGCCCCATAAAACATCACAATAATAAACAATTTTTAAGGTTCAAATAAAAATTTCCATGAGTAACCAATGTAAAAATACAACACAAATCAGCAGTATCAACTCATATCAATAACAGCAATTAGTAATATGGCAAGTACAGACAAGTACAGGTTGATGTTCTTGTAAAAAATCTAATCAGATACGAGAAAAAAGCTAAGGAATTAACAGAATGTGCATTTTACATGAAAGTGTGTGTACATACATATATAGGAACGCTTTATAATGGAGAAATAAAAGAAGTCAGAACTACAAGGAGCATGAGGAAAGCAGACACTGACAAAGGGTGCAAACACAACTAAACAGCTGAATAACGATCAGAATAATTTCTAAAACAGGACAACGAACCGAAATGGAAATGTAAGAATATATCATTTGGTCCAATTAGTGGTCGCCAAGTAGACATCAGTACTACCTGGAATGGTGATTAGATAACTAAGTTGCTTGAAAAGGTAAATTTTCAGTTAAAGAGATTCTTATAAGATATATAGATGTTGAAAAGATAATGTCAGATTCAGACATAAGATTTGCAAAAATCAGGGACAGATTTTAAATATTGCTCTTATAAATTTAGGAAGCTGCTGGGAGAATAGGTTATGCATTGTCTGAAGTACGAAATCTGAATCTCAAACTGTATTTCATTTACTGACTTCAATTCCAAAGGAGCTGCCAGAAAACTAGAGTTTATGAGAAAAAGACCAAAACATGAGGCAAAACTTTGGACAGTCTGGGAAAATATGGCCAGGTGAGCGGCAAGAGGCCAACATGTGATTAAAAGGATACAAGGAAAACAGTAACATTCAAATACTGCAATCTTACTTTAAAGAGTGGCATAAAACCTGGACAAAATATTAATGAGAAAAACATCACCTCCAAAACATAGAGCAGTATGCCATATGCAAATAAACAGCATTCATGTAATTTTCAAAAACTGAATTGGTTAGCCAATATATTACAGAAAGACCATTTGTTGCATACTAAGCAATTCAAATGTATACTTTGCATGTAATGGATTAAAAAAAATAAATCCGGATTAACACCTTTTCTGAATTATCACTCAAGACACACACAAACATACATTTATATAAAAAAACAAACCGTATTAGCATATTCACAGTAATGAACATTATACATTCTTTAATACAATCATCAATCCAACATTGCATAAACTGAATTACTGCCTTCCTTTAAACATCAGTCCTCCTCCAAAACGTTACTCTGCATGTACAGTTACATTTTTTATGCAATTTTCTCCTATCCTTTTCTAAATATTCCATTTGCAATTCTTTTGTTCTCTGTTACAATATTTATCAACTCAAATACAGTTGGTTTAGATTTTGATTTCCATTTTCTAGTAAATGTTTTTGGCAGCCTGCAGAATTCAAATTAACCAGGCCTTATTATGTCTAGGCAATTCAGATCCTATATCCCCAACTTAAAAAAAAAAAAAAAAAAAAAAAAAATTTCCTTAATTACATCCATTTGCTCACCCAATTTCCGAGACAGTACTCTGTATGGAACTTTTTAAATCTGCCAGCTCATTACATTCCCAAAACATATGTTCCCAGTTACCACTTTCTTTCCTGCATCACTCCTCCAAGATCTGCCATCTACAAGAGGAGAAATTTTCTGGAGTATGCTTGGGCATAAAAATACCTATGCAAACGCCTCCCAGCAAAAATCCTAAACCTTGTTGACTTTGTTGCATATTTGGGAGCCATACTTATGTCCTCACGTTACTTCCTTGTGAATTTCTTATCAAATCGCTCTTCCCACTCTTTTCTAACGTCCTCTACTTGATTCCTATAGTTATCATGCAATAATTTATGTCCTTCTAATTTTCCTCTTTCAAGAGCAGCTTCTGTTCTAGTTTCAACTAAAAACTCTACCACAGCAGGTTATTCACTTAGGATTCTCCCAATTCCATTCTCTTTGCCTATACTCAGAGGTCAATTTCTGATGGTGAAGGCAGTCTCTAGCTTACAATCCAAATGTCTTTTTGTCTCTTCCCATTCTACCTTTTCCTCTCTAGTTATTTGCTCCCAATACCCTGGGTTCCTTTGCCAGTTTTTTCCAGTGAATTCCAGTCTCCTGATTCCTATTCTCTGCACCCCTAATTGCAGTTACCTCTATCAGCAGCCTCTCCTTTCTCCATTTTCATGTTGGATTAGTTCTTAGAATACTTTAAGCTACTTTATGAATGTAATATTTTGTATGGCAGTTATTCTTAACGACCTGTATCCTAAATCCCATTTCTCCTTATTTCTTAAATTACCCCAGTGCTTCATTATCATTCTTGTCCCTGTTGAAGTACAGCTTTCTATTAGTGTTATGTATACAAACGTAACTGTGCAGCTCTAAAATATCCCTTCAAATCGGGTAATCCTAAATCACCTTGTTCTACTGGAAGGATGAAAGGATCAACTTATCCCACTTGACCCCTGCCCTCATCCTCTCCCAGACAAAATCCTTCAACTCTCTACTATCCACAACTACACTGGCTGATAAAAGTATGACTGACCTGTATATAATACTAAAGGAACTAAACATTTTCAATGCTTGTATCTTGCTAACCATATTCATAAACGAAAGATGCCAGTTTCTCAATTTTTGTATTGTCTGTTTAATCTCTTCCCGTACATTCTTTGCTGCCTTAACAGAATCCTTTTTTAACCTATACTGATAATTACTTCATTTTACAGTGTCCTCATAACATGGGTATTGCCGAACCAATTCATGTACAAGTACACAGTTTACAGCTAGTCTTTTATTTTGTCTTCATTAATTTTACATCCCAAAAAAACCTTAAAACGTCTCAATGTTCCACAACACAGAGATGTCCCTTTCTGGTTTTATCATGCACAAAATAATATTGTATATAAATAAAGCAAACTGTTTGATTACCATACCAATTACATCTGTGAATTTAGAGTCCTTTTTTTTTTTTTTTGCCAATGACTAAATAAAATGTGAACAAAGGGGAAAAAGGACACCACTGCCTGGTTCCTCTGTTCAAATACAACTCATCAGAGAGGAACCCCCCTGCTTTAAATTTTTGCCTCCAATCCAGCATATATAATTAAATTTATTACTGTATTAGAGAATGCAAATGCCTCTGTTGCCCTACTAATAAAATCCCAGCTTACTCTTGTTGAATGTTTTCTCTACATCAAGACCTACCAAAAACAGTGACACTTTCTTACATTCCTCTTCCAACTGGATCATTGTTGTTCTATTAAATGTTGTAGTCACAATGATCCATATCTATAAATTTTGGCAACACCTTTGCCATTCTTTTAACTATCACAGTCAAGCACTTCATAATCACATTTGAAATTTGAAATGGTCCTATATACATCTGGGTCTGATGAGTCTTTACAGTCTTAAGTATTATAGCCACCACAGCTTTCTTTCAAGATGTTGGTGCTTCCTCTACATTTAAAATACTACTAAACAAAACCTTCCAGATTTTTCCCTCCTAACCTCCAAATTGCAGCAGGAACACATCTATTCCTGGAGACTTTTCTGCAGACTGAATATATATCACCTTTTATCTCATCTCTAATAGTAACTGTTAATTGTTGAGCCTCATCTACCTCTAACCTTGCCATTCTTCAGTCTTCCATAAATATTTCCATTTGTGCTTTTTCTTTGTTTCCACATTCCTCTGCTTCATACAAATTTTCATAAAATTTCATAAACATTTAATATTTTTCTACAGGACCTCTAGTTATTTTAGTATTTTTTTTTTTTTTTTTGTTATAGGCTCCTCAAGTCTGGCAACAACCCTTTCTATCTGATGAAGTTCAAGCACTATCTGGACTAAAAGTGCTTAACAAAGACGTTCTTAAACAACAGAGCATCATTTGGGGTTTGTGCCTTCAACAGCTATTTTTTGTTTATCTGTTATACTTTCTGCTGATGGTTTAAAACAACCCTGTGTACTGTCTGTTGTGCTAAGAGCATTTATGCTCTGGAGTTATTGCAATCTTTCTAAACTCATGCATTTTATCCAGATGCTCCTTTATCATTTCTTTAGCACACTGCAGTTCTTTTTGTTCTGTGAGATTCTTTAACCTTCGTCAGCCCCTCAAAATAATTCTCGTTACTACTTAATCTTCTCTCTCTCTCATTTCTAGGCTGTTTTTATACTCCACTTTCATTTTATCTTACTCACTAGCAATAACTTATGAAGAAACTTCTAGCTTCCCTAATAACTCTTGAATAATGCACACTACACATTCCTTAAATCCTCTCTAACAGGTACATGGGGATGTGCCAGTCTCTAATTTTTACCTTATTAACCTGCATTTTTATCTTGGGTGTCATCAGCACCTGATCTGAAACTGAAAGTTTCAGCACACATTCAATAATTAAGTGCACGTGTTCCTGTGAAATCTAATTTGTCTCGTCTAGGCCAGTTATTGTACCCTGGAGAAAAGGTAAATTCTCAAGAGTTCCTACTACTGAATTCACATCTTCCATACAAAATATTTTCACAAATTTCTTCGGAACCTTTCTCTTTTGTTGTATTTTCCCATCTAGGTTTCCCAGATACATCCTCAGTACTGCAAATTAAGTTCCAGTCCCTACCTACAAGTACAAGTACTATTCCCTGCTGAAAGTGATCATTTCTCCCAATTTTTAAGCTCCATAACAAGTTTTTAAGTGGAATATAAACATACGCCAGCATAATCCTCCTCCATTGCCAGTAGCCCCGTACTACCACAAATCTACTACTTTTTCTTCCTTCTATTATTTGGATTTCCTCTGCAAGTACTTTTCTTTTCCTTTGTCCCGATATCCTGCTGAATATCCATCCCAATATTCTATATAAAATTTACATGCTTTATTCTAAATGAGTCTCCTACAGCATTATGTTCGGCAGGTTGGTCCTTCATACAATTGCTTCTTGTCTTCTCCATTTGAACTTATGCCACATTTTACAAGAGTTTTTGCTTTAATGAAGGACCTAAAAAAAATGCACCCCAAAAACAACCCATAACCTAATTAAAAACAAAACAGAAATCTATGTACATCTTCAAATAATGAAGTTTAACCCTCCAGATAGGAATAACTGTCCCAAACTGATAGCTGCACCCCAGCCATTAAACTAACATTATCCATACTAAACTGCAAGTTACAGCCTGTGCTCCTAGTAACATTATACCCACAAGTCAGGACTGCAACAGTGAAACATGAAAGGTCATCATAAGAACAGAATAGAATGTATAGCTGTACTCAGCGGCAGAGTTCAAGTGGCAGGGAATGATTATTTGCTTAAAGAAAACTATTTATTACATTGTGACTCATTTTTAAAGCCACCAAGTTTAACAAACTCATTAAAAATCAAGTCTTTCTCAGCCACTTTTTCTTGTAAAGCCATATTTCACAAATGTGATTGATGCTTTATAATCTCACATTTATACGCCAAGTTTACTGTTGCTGGTCTTCTTCCCATTCATCTCCACCTCCCACCCCCAGCTCAAGTCTAAGGTACTTCCGATTCTTCTGGTCAGTTCCTGTGCTTTTTTCTCTCTCTCAAACATTTTCATTTGGAATACTGGAAAAGGTTTCACTATCAAAGGCTCTCTATGACCTTTATCATCATAAGAATGAGATGCAGAGTCCCCTGCAGTTTGACAGTTTTTTTTTTTTTTGTCGGACAAACTTTTTATTTCCCCTTTAGCCTGTTCTACATCAGAAAAACAAAGGACTTTGACCCTCTAGGGAAAAAATACTCTGAAGATTCAAGCTGCTGTATCCAACCAACACCTGCCTCGACATTCCCGGATTGCTAGAATAAATTTGCTTCTTTATCTGGGACACAGTGAATAATTAATTTTCCACAAACAATCTACTGTCCAGTTTTGAATACTTTTCCCTTTTGCCACAATTTTGTCAGGATCAACTCTTTCTGCTGGTATGACTGCATCACTAATACAGATCTTGACTGCTTTCTCATGGAGGAAATTTGGACAATACACACAATGTGCCCGTTCAATTGCCAGTCTTGGTTACCTATTTGTACTTTCAGAAAATTAATGCAGTCTGTTCCTTCCAGTTTCCCTGGTACAGAATATCTTAGGTTTTTGCTGCATACTCCATCCTCTAACGCTACCACTTTTTGAAACAGCTCTTCTTGAGCAGCCTTATACTCAGACATCCTTTTCTTTATTTTGATCTCAGAGATTCTGTAGTTTCATCAGTTCATCGGAATAGCAAAGATTCGTTGTCACATTTTCTGCCACCCTTTTATTTGAGTGGATATACTCCTTCAATGTTTCACTTAATTCAATGTTTCATTTAATGTATCAGCTATGGGCACATTTCACAATCTCATGTACCAGATCTGGAGCATGAACTGTTTTTGCTCAACAGCTGCAGGATTCTTCGCAGTCGGTGTTTTCTCTTCATCTTTTCTAAATGATCTTTCAGGCTACATTTTTCTTTGCTAGCATCCAAGCAGAGTTACTAGTCAATAACTGAATTTTACTAAAACAGGCAGAATTACTGGCCATTCTGTATCAGCTTTTTTTTTTTTACACACTGGAAGATCTGAATTAAACTACTACGAGTGTGCAGCCATCTTGAAAAGATATCCTGACTTGAAAATTACTGGATAAACATTACACTGGCCAGTAGACAGTCTTGTGCATTAACTAACCTTGCTTTTGGTATACAAGAAAGTAATCTGCCCTGTAAGGAAGATCCAACTTTTGACTGACCCAGAAAATCACTTGCTTAACACAAAAATTAGATAAAGAGCTCCTCAGCTAGAGTAACATTAGGGAATTTGGTAAACCTAGCAAGTTAACTTAAAGAGTTTTCCACAATTGCATCATCAAAAATTAACAGGTCACTTGTATGCTAGCTGCCCTTGAATGACATCAAGTGTGGTTTTGCTTGCAATTAGGTTAAGACCAGATTCCACACTCCAACTCAATTTTGTTATAAGGAAAGTGGAAACAGAGGTATCTAAAAGTCAGCTGCTATGTGTGCGGCGTCAGACAGAAAACATTCTGCTTACAAAGATGGTGAATAACAGGGGGCCTAAGGATGGTGGGATCTTGAAGGAATACACTGAAACATCTGAAGGAGGCCACAGTATCCTACCAGTAGACTATTTGACACTTGTTGCTGGGTAGTTTTTGAACCAATGGCTTGTGCAGAGATGGAATGCTGCAAGAGGTAGGGCTGCTTCACCACTACCAAGGAGGACCTCAAGCTGCTGTAGGTTCAAGTAGTTGACCTATTTACAGAGTGCTTTTCAATACTGAAGGTGACCCATGCCAGTTATAATACTTAAACACAGCATTACTTTTATTTTACTATCAATGCCAAACAAATTACCAATAAAATGGGAAGCAAGGATCCCTTGTCTCAGATCTCTATGAACACTAGAAAGCTTTGAGCCAAGCCATACCAAAGCCTGCATCTGCATGGGTAGCAGTCAGTCCATTAAACGTACATCTGGTTATCTGAAAAATGATGTTGAAAGTTGTACAGATTAGTTTCTCACAAATGTCCTGTTTGGAAAGTCATGAGGATACATTCTATAAATGCTGAAAAATTTGACAGACACCTGAAACCAGCTCACATTGGGGATAAAAAAAAGTACAAAAGTGGCCATCCTGGAGACCCTGCTATTTTTAAAGCCTTGAAGTTGTGTCATGAAGTCGAAATGACAACTCTACTTTTGAATTTTTCTCAATGTTAGGAAATGGAGACCTGCCCTATAAACGAAAACTGCTTACACTGTTGGTATTTCCAGGATACAAAACTAGCAACCACTAGGACTAATTTCAGTTTAGGCATAGCTTAGTATTCCAAATGTTCCTACATCACACATTTCTTGGAAGGAGACTAAAATGTTCTGCTCAGTCTAAGTTTACCTATCTTAACCAGCCTTCCTATAAGAAGAATCCTAATGAGGACAGCCAATAAAGGTTGGAAGACTAATTGTCTCTATGAATTTCTGATGAGAAAACTTCAAATTCCACAATTTTAATACACTGATGGGAATAACTCAAGTTCCTCGGTTTTATTATACAGACCAAGATATACAGAAGAAGAAAACCTCCTTTGAGTGTCAAACAATAAGGCAGGCACCCACTGCCATCAGTATGCAATAGATAAGAAAGGCACCCAGGAGATTAAGAGTAACAATGTCTTCTCTAGCTACTTGATTTAGGATTCTGTGTGTCTCCTTCTCAAACACATTCATTTGCAGTCAAACTCCACCATCAATGTGTCTGTGTGTGTGTGTCTGTGTGTGTGTGTCTGTGTGTGTGTGTCTGTGTGTGTGTGTCTGTGTGTGTGTGTCTGTGTGTGTGTGTCTGTGTGTGTGTGTCTGTGTGTGTGTGTCTGTGTGTGTCTCGTTTCCCAGATGCACACATCCTCATATATATGTAAACTCTCAACCCCCCACACCCTCATATATATGTAAACTCTCAACCCCCCCAGATACATACACACAAAAAATGTGGTATCTATTTGCCTGTGTAAGAAAAAGGAAAATATAGGAGCATCTATTGTAAAAAGAACCTAAAGACATTTCAGTAAGAATGCTTTGAAATCATAGTGAAGTAACACAGAATGAAAACATGTGTTGCATCAGTGATGTACAATACTCACGAAAGTCAGGACAGTAGCTTATTCACACATATCCAAAAAGACAGCCCCCTCCCAATACAAACAATGACAATGCCCCTGCCAAGACAGATCAATAATTACGGTCAAACAGCAGCAAAGGTTAGTCACATTCATCTACGGACTGTTTGTGCCCACTAATTATATCCATTTGAGAGTGGAGAGTGTGGATACCTCAGATGTTTGAATACAATAAAATAATAAAAAAAGAATATGCACACAGTAATACATTTCTCACACAAACCCTTACAAACAACATTAAAGATCTTTTGCTTTTACACGTCCAGCATCCAAAAAAACACAACAGCCATAAGGCACTAGCAATCTAATCTCCAGGACTGCAGAAGTGAGTGAGCTCCAAGTGCATCTGCCGAGGACAATGGGGTGGTAGAAGTGCTACAGTTAACCAAATGATCTCCCACGTAAAGCACTGTTCCACACATATTTAAATACTAAACAAACACTGCTTTCGTCCACTCAGATAAGAAACAAAAGGCACCTCAGCTGTAAAAGGCAAACATACATTGTTAAGAAAAGTCAATATTACTTTAAAATCTATATAGTTTTTTTAAGCCACACAGCCAGCAAGAACTTTGCCTGTATAGTGGAGTAGCAGCAGTTGGCTCCAGATATCCTATCTGCTAAAACACTTAGAACATGCTCTTGTTCAATGAAAGCGAATCCTACATGTTAAGCTATGGCTTCTATTTTTTTAGATAAATCTAGTGTGATCACACAATTCTTACAAAAAAATACGAGATTCTTTAGTACAGATAACACCTTTTTTTATATACATGATCATGTTTCAGATTAGTATCGCAATTTTCCACAGCATTTAAAATGAAGACTTAGAAAGGTACACACACCAAAATAAGTGTCATTTTTATGTTTTGTTTTCTTCCAGCAGGATATCATTATCCAAATTAGGACTGTGCTGTCAGAAGGGTTAGGTAACTTACAACCTTGCAGGACTAACTAAATGTTGTTTAGCTTTGGGTTTATTAAAACTGTCACCAATTTTGGAAAAAAAAAACAAAAGCAGTGCATATGCCATCTTGCAGTTGTTAGTTTGTAAACATGGGCTTTCATGTTCCTAGTCTTAGCTTTAAGAAAAGAGCCTAGGGAAAGGAACACTCCAGATGCAGGCTTTCCAAAGAGCCAAAAAACACAAATGATCCTTAAGCAACTGTGTTTTCATCTACAGTGATACTGATTTCATCCGACACCTTGAGAAAATTGCGGGTTGGTGCTGGTTACTACTCCTCCTTAACATCTTTGAAGACAAAGGTGTCTGATTAAGTCTGTATCACCATAGACGAAAATGCAGCTGCTTAAGGAGCATTTGTGTGTTTATGTGCTTGTTCTACTGTCTGGATGCTGTCTGGATTGTTTTTTGGCCTGTGGTTTTATACATTAAAGCGTTGGCTCTCTGGAAAGCCTGCATCCAAAGTGTTCCTTTCCCTAGGTTTTGGTGACACATTGAACACTCACTCCTTCCTTTTCATGTCTTTAAGAAAAGAGGCTGAACTCACTCCACTGCCTTAATTTTGCCTCTACCATCTGGAAAGACCTTAAAAAACATACGATTTTGTGATAGAGAGATTTTCTTTATATAATTACAATATACAAATCCAGAAACGTAGTGGTAAAGTAAATTTCACAATATTAGAAAAACCCTAAATGCATTTAAAAAAAATATTAACTCATTGCTAGATCGACCATCTTAGAACAACTGCATCAAGAGTGCTTAAGAGTTACTCAGGATGAAGGTTTGTACGTGGGTGACCAACTCCTCTTTTTCAAGATAAAAGACAAGCCGCACGAGGATGGAAAAGTACTTCATGTCCCCACAGCAGCTCAATACATCATGTCACATAATAAACAAAAAAGGTACCTGAAGTGTACAATTAGTGTTCTTAAGCTATGTCTGGCGAAGCAGCTCTCTTTTCCAAGTGCATCCCCCACTTGCACATCACAAAATGCATGTCTGCCTTCAGTTCAAAAATGTTACTTCCTGGATTCTGACTATTACTGTGTCTGCTGTCCTTTACTAGAAAGGATAGCATATCCTCTCCTGTTACTGTAACTGTCCTCAACCTAGCTCCAAAACAGTTTGTCTCTACATGTCACAGCCCTTCATCTTGGAACTCTGGCTTAAGACTATAGAAAATGAGAAGTGATTTTGCACAAATGTCTCAATCCAGCTGGTTAGTCATATGCAGATATTTATCTGTGTAGCCACATGGGTAGTCTTGATTGAAGCAATCATCAGAAGTTAACTGTCTGTGGTACAATTTTTTTTTTTTTTTTTAGAATGCTGATCTGGAACTGCAACTCTACCCACACCCATCCTAATCTGGACGCATCCAACATGTAAAGATGAGAAGACTGAAATTGCCTGTAGATGGAAGTTTAAATCATATAGCCTAAAAAACAAAGGCCTGACAGCATGGATCTGTCTCTTAGCTGAAGGCAATTTGGCAAGAAAAAAATCACCAGAAACAGGAGAGATGCCTACCATTACTGTGGAACGAGATGGCAGGTGTCCCAAGACTCCAGACAGCATTTCTGACCACCTTTCTGTAAACACCTGGAAAAAGTCACACAAAGAAATTATGTACTCTCCATAACGTTCCGTGTTTGTTGTCCATCTTGCCCTTCATTCTTACTGGTTGAGTTCGGGGCAGATCCTTGGCTCAGACTTGGCCGAATACTAAAAGCTTGAAGTCTTTCACTTGGCTCGTGGCCGATTACCTATCCCATCATACAGTGGTGTAATTCCCCAGATCTCGTTTGCTGCTAACCATAGTAATGCGTTTACATGTGTCACATTTGTAGAATATAGACATAACCAAGAAAGTAAGAGAAGCTCCTTGCCCAAGGAAAAAACTCTAAGTCCTCCAGAAGCCTTAGGCTGGGGGAAGGCAGGAGGGTCATAAGAATGAAGGGTGAGATGGACAACAAATATGGAACATTATGGTAAGTACATAAATTTTATGTTATGTTATCCTATCTCGCCTTCATTCGTACTGGTTGGGACAGCGTCCCTAGCACCACATTTCCTGGGTGGCTCATGGGAGTACACTTTTCAGCACAGTGGAGCCAAAGGAGGCCCTGTCCCTGGAGGCCAAATCCACTTTACAATGAGTGATAAAGGTACAGGGCTTTGCCCACATAACAGTGGCACAAATACTGTCCATAGATAGTCTAGCTAGATAGGCAGATGATGTTGTTATGGCCCTTGTAGAGTGTCCCTTTGTCCTTGAATGGTAGCTCTCTGTTAACAGTACTGTAGATAAAGATGATGCAACTTGAAAGTCAGTTTGAGTGTGTAACCTTAGAAACAGGCATACCTTTTTTGCTTCTGAAAAGGAAATAAACAATTGATCAGTTTTCCTAAAATCTTTGGTTCTGTGTAAACAGAAGCAGAGTGGTCTGTGCACATCTAATTGGTGGAGCTTGTATTTTGCCTTGTTGCCATGAATGGGGAAAAATGCTGGCAGCTCAACAGATTGGTTTAGATTAGTTTGACAACACACTTTAAGGATGCGTTAAGTTCAAAGAGATGCTCTATCCTTATGGAAGATCAAGTAAGGAGGTTTGATGGATAGGGCTTGCAATTCTGAATCTCTCCTTGCAGAAGTAAAGGCCAGTAATAAAATTGTTTTCCATGACAGAAATTTGAGATCACATGTTGATGAGGGCTCAAAAGGAGGTAAAGTTAGATATGATAGAACAAAAATCAAATCTCATGGTGATAGAGACTCTTTAATGGGTGGTCTCAATAAGCAAGTTTGCCTTTTCGGCTTTTCCCGGTTAGGGGTCGCCACAGCAGAACTCCGGTCCGCTAATGATTGGCAGTAGATTTTCACAAATGCCGAGGTGCCAGCTCGACGTTCAACCTTCAACGAAGGCGCGTCCATTTACACATGTCTTTCGAACGCCCACCCAACCGCGGGGAGGACATGCAGACTCCACACAGAAGGCACTCCCCGCACTTCAGCCGAGAATCGAACGGGAGAACCTCTTGCTGTGAGGCAACAACGCTACCGCTGCACCACCGCAGATATCAATAAGCAAGTACCTTTTAAAAATGCTTTGCACAATCTGTATGACATCAAGTTAGGAGTCCACTCAGCTATACGAAAACTAGAAATTGCAGCTAATTGGACTTTAATAGCTGCAGCGGAACCTTGTTGAAAGAGCTCTGCCAGGAATTCAAGAATAGAGCTGATTGGGGCAAAGAAAGGATCAATGTCTTTTGTTATGGCCCAGTATGAGAACCTCCTCCATTTACTGGAATATAACTTCCTGGTTGAAGCCTTGCATGAAGATACTAAAATGTGCTTCACTGCCGGTGTAAAATTATGAAGCCTGACTAAACTTGGACCTGGAGCAGCCACGCTGTCAATTTAAGTGTTTGGAGGGAGGGGTGGGGTGTTCCGGACATGAGTCAGAAGGTCTGGAACTGGGTCAAGAAAGTACAGTTGTGTACACTTACCATAAATGTAGATGTTCGGAGTGTATTCACTGTTGCAGTCATTACATTTGGGTAATCTGCTGGCAGGTTGCCCTCAGTCGGCCTGATTAACAAAGTCTTGGGTCCTGCGTCGGTTGCCGTCCCTTCTTCCATGACGTCAGGTCATCAGGGGTATAAAACATGCAGCCGACGCCATTACATCAGGTTTTCTTGCCCCAGATGTCAGGTGCCCCCCAAATGGGGAGCAAAATATATAAATACTTTAAAACACAAAAATATATATACCTCCAAACAAAAGCAAATACACCAAAAAGTCTTAAGTGTAGTAAAATAAAGGAGAGGCATAGTAAGAGAAAAAACAGGGGGCTGGAGGGAGGGTAACCAGGACTGCAACAGTGGATACACTCGAACATCTACATTTATGGTAAGTGTACACAACTGTACTATGTTCTTAGTGTTTCACTGTTGCAGTCATTACATTTGGGTAGATCCCAAAGCTAAGGTTGGGAGGATGGATTTATACAGCATTATAACCGGCTATAAGGCCCTGCAAAACAGCAGTGGCAAAGCCAGCTCTGGATTTAGAGAAAATTGGTAAATGATAGTGCTTGGTGAAAGTATGAACTGAACTCCAGGTAGCAGCTTCTAGAATATCCCAGGTAGGAACACCTTTGAGAAAGGCTGGAGAAGTAGATGCAGCCCTGGTGGAATGGGATCTGATCCCCTGCGGGATAGGTTTTCCATGGTGCTTATAGCTGAAATGAATACAATGGCTTATCCATTTGGAAATGGTTTGCTTTGAAATAGCCTTTCCCTCTGCCCCTGCAGCAAATGCTACCAGCAGTTCAGATTTTCTTCGAGATTTAGTCCTGTCCAAGTAAAATCTAAGTTGTCTGTGTACATCCAATGAATGCAGAATCCGCTCCCCTTTGTTCTGTGGGCTGGGAAAGAAAGTTGGCAAATGAATTGACTGATTAAGAGCCACACTGGATACCACCTTGGACATGAAGGATGGGTTGGTCCTGAATGACACCCTGTCCGCATGAAAGACTCCACTGCCATAAGGGCCTGTAATTCAGAAATCCTTCTAGCCAATGTGATTGCTAAAAGGAAGGCTGTTTTCCAGGAAAGAAATTTTAAGTCTGCAGTAGCAGCTGGCTCGAAAGGAGGTAGAGTGAGTTTCTCCAATACAAAGTTAAGGTCCCAGGCAGGGGCTGGAGCTCTCCTGGGTGGCCTTAAGTTTTTGGCCCTTCTGAGATACTGCTTTAGCAGAGGATGGGAGAGGGGGGGGGTTCTGTGTTGTAATGAGCTGAAATGGCTGAGGCATGGATTTTTCTGGAAGAAAGTGACAGGTCCTTGTGAAGCATCTCAGTTTAGTATTGCAAAATCTGAGGTTAATTGGGCACTGCTGTGCTCATCCCTTGAGATTGACTCCACACACAGAATATTTTCCATTTGTCAGCATAAGATTTTCTAGTACTAGGACTTCTCGCCTCCAAAATGACATCCATCACAGGTTTACTGAGGGAATTTAAGTGATTATCCAAGCTGCAAGATACAATATTTGGAGCGGAGGATGCAGAATTTGGTTGTTCTGCTGAGACAGTAAGGAAGGTGTCCGAGGCAGGTGCCATGGAAAAATTTGTGACAGACTGCGTAGGAGTGGGTACCAGTGTTGGCGAGGCCAGTCTGGAGCAAGCAAAATCATTTTTGGTTTGTCCTGTTTGACTTAGTAGAACTTTGGAGAGCAAAGGCAGAGGGGGAAGGTATAGACTGATAGGTTTTCCCAGCTGAAGGACAGAGCATCCACTTTCCAGGCTTTTTTGTGAGGAGTTATTGTGCAAAATTTGCCCAACTGGTAGTTCTGGAGTGAGGCAAAGATACCCATGTCTAGGCTTCCCCATGTTGAAAATCCATGGTTCCAGTTTCCATTCGTGTGGGTCCATGAGATTTCTGCTTAGTTTGCCTGCCAAAATATTCAGCTTTCCTGGCAGGAATTGAGCTTGTAGTTGTACTTGATAGCTCAAAGCCGTGCTCCACAATACCATGGCTTGTCTGCAGAGGGGGTAAGAATGTGTACCCCCCCTGCTTATGTACCACGTAACTGTGGTGTTGTCCGTCTTTACCATTAGTTGCCCTGGATGAAGGTAGTCCTTGAAGGCTGTCAGTGCATTCTGTACAGCTAGCATTTCTTTTTGATGGATATAAAGGTGCATTTGATTCGGGCTCCTTTTACTCTGAATGCACTTCTCTGCCAGAAGAGCCCCACATGCATAGTCTGATGCATCTGTAGTTAGGGTTTGGGTGGCAGGGGGTGGTGTGAATAGCAGTCCCTTGTTTTGGTGGCAGGCCTCTGCCCACCATAGGAACTCTAGTTGCAGGCAAGGTAAGATAGGAATCATTGTTTCCAGGCTTTGACAATGCTGACTCCATAAGCTTTTTAGGTACCACTGAAGTTTCCTCATATGTAGTCTTGCATATGGAATTAGAAGAATGCAGGAGGCCATGAACCCCAAGGCTTGCAGTACTTGTCTTGCAGATAGCATGTTTTTTGTGACCACCTGCTTGAAGTAAGTCACCAACTGAATTTGCTTTTCTGGCGTAAGGTAAGCCATCTGGGCAGCTGTATTCAAGCTTGCACCCAGGAATGTAATTTTTTGTGAGGGTACTAGTTGTGATTTCTTTTCGTTTATGGTGTACCCTAGACAAGTTAGAACCCTTTTTACAAATGCCAGATGTTTTAGAAGAATGGCCTTATTTTTCTGCCTGAATTAGACAATCGTCCAGGTATGGATATATTTGAACATTTCTTTGCCTGCAAAATGCAATTACAGGAGCCACGCACTTTGTAAAGACACTGGGCACAGTAGATAAGCCAAGGGGCAGTGCAGAGAACTGATAATTCAAGTAGCCTGCTTTGAAGCAGAGGTATCTTCTGCAAGATTCCCTGACTGGGATATACAGGTAAGCCTCTTTTAGATCTAGAGTTATCAACCAGGCATCGTTGCCTAGCATGGGAAGTTACTGGTGAAGAGTCAGCATCTTGAATTTTGGAATGTCCAGAAAGGTGTTTAGAGTAGACAGGTCCAGAATTGGACGCCATGAGTTGCCTTTTCTGGGTACCAGGAAAAGTCTGGAATAGAAACCTTGTCCCTTTTCCCCTTCTGGTACTAGATGAATAGCCCCCATGTTTAAGAGGGAAAGTACTTGCGTCTGAGCCTCTGCCCGCTGATTTGGGGGCAGGTCTGCCCATCCGCTTGGAGTTGGCAACGTGTGGAAATGAAATCTGTATCCCTGGGACACTATTCAAAATCCATTTGTCCTGGTTTATAAGTTGCCAGTTTTTTGCATGAAGTGGCAGTTTTCCCCCCAAAGGGGCAGCTAAAAGGTAAGTGCTTGGTAATTCTAAAGGAAAGTCATGGAGACTGTTTACCATAGGGAGGTGCCTTGTTTCAAGATTTGGAAGAGGAGGCACCCCATTGCTTAATTCTGAAAGTCCCTTGGGACTGAAACCTGGTGCTTTTGGAATGTCTGGGTTTGGCCTGAGTGGCTCTGGAAGGAACTGGAAAGGACCAGTTCTTAGTAGGCCAGTGCCTACTAAATCTTGAAGGTTGTACTTGTAAGAAATCTTTCACAGTTTGCATAGATTTAGCTTTATCTTCCATCTTTTTTAGAACTTCTTCAGCCTTATTGCCAAACAGACAGTCCTGCTGCAAAGGAGCATCCAACAATTTTGCTTTAACATGATCAGGCAGTGATTGCTCCTTAAGCCAAGCATGCCTTCTAAGCACAGACCCAGTAACACCAGCCCTGCAAGAGGCCTCCAAGGAATCAAAACCATATTGCAAAGTATGTTTTCCAGCTTTTTCAGTTGAATGCAATAAATCCTGTAAAGCTATAGTCAGAAATTATCATTTTCTGTTTAACCAGTCCCATGACATGCTGCTGATTTCTGGCATATGGAATTGACAGTTTAAAGCCCTGATTGCCAAGGCTGCAGAAGTATAAACCTTTTTACCCAATCTATCCGGCACCCTGAAGTCTCTATCAGAAGGGGTAGGATTTTTAGCAGTACAAGCCTTAATGCCCTTGGGCCCCCGAGAAATGGTTTCAGGGTCCGCAATAGGATTTTTGAAAAGGAATTTGTGGGAGTCAGGAACCCTATAGTATCTGTCTGGCTTACAAGAGGCCGGAGGCAGAGAATCCGGGGCCAAACTGGATTATGAAAACACCATCAACAATGTCTAGTACAGGAGGCATAGCCAAAGGCCTATGCTGAGGAAGAAGGAAATCCCTAAGCCTCTTTTTGGCTTCAGAAAAATCCTGACTTTCCCAGTGGAAATGCTCCAAGATATGTAAAGTTTCCCCAAAAGAAAAATCCTCAGGGGGAGAAGCAGAAGGAATGGAATCCTCTGCATCAGAGTCCTCATAAGTAGGTATGGACAAATCCTGTTCATTAGAAGAGTCAGAAGAAACAGAGTCCTGGTCAGAAAATTCATAGTCAAGTTCAGCCCTAGGCCTCTTAGAAGGGGGGGGGGGGGGGAGGTTGACTACTACTGATTAGAGTAATTAAATCTTCAGCCATTTTGATAATTTGTTTTTTTAGGCATAAGAGCCTGAACATGCGGCCTGGGCGTCAGTTTAGACAAAGCAAGATTTTGGCCTTAATATTGAAGGTGGTGTCGGTTTAATATACAAATCTGTAGGCCTGAATACACCCTCAGATGCCAGTGCCTGCACAGCGGCTCCGGATCCATCCAAGGTAGAGACATCCGCGGGTTCCATAGGTAAAGCATCTTGCGGCATAGTGGACTCCAAATGGGTCTCAGTAGAGGCCTGCGAATCAGAGGTAGCGGGCATCAGAGGCTGCGAAAGCACCTCACTGAGTACCGGCGAAATGGCGACTGGCTTAGAAGAGTCATCGGCAGTTTTGGACATCAACAGCCTGTCTCTCTCTTTGCGTTTTTTCGGTATTCCGGTAGTCGGACTGCTAACAGACGTCATTTCTGGATAATTAAACAGAGAAGCGAAATATTTAGAAGCAAAAATGTACTGACGACGGATAGTGCGCTGATTAAATAAAGCACAAATCTGACAACAAGGTACGTTGTGGTCAGGGCCTAGCCAAGGAATACAGTACAAATGGAAATCCTTATGAGGTATTTGCTTCTCACAAGTAATACAATTATTAACTTTTACGGACATCGGTAAGAAGCAAGAAAAAGTTTCCCCAACGGGGTACTTAGCTTTTAGTGCTGAAACTCTAAAATGAAAATTTCAGGAGTCGGCCGCGCGGCACTTGCAAACTGCTTCTGCTTCAGGCACTGCGCGACAAGAAAGACTGATGTGATGGCGTCTGCTACTTGTTTTATACCCCTGATGACCTGACATCATGGAAGAAGGGACAGCAACCGACGCAGGACCCAAGACTTTGTTAATCAGGCCGACTGAGGGCAACCTGCCAGCAGATTACCCAAATGTAATGACTGCAACAGTGAAACACGAAGAACATCCCACAGTTCCTCCTGACAATGAGGCCAGACTAAGTGAAACAAAACCTGATGAGGTCAGTATGGGGCAATGAGAATTAGCCTGCTTCCCAATGACTTAGCTTTCTGTATGACATTGGGTATTAGAGGAAAGGGGAGAAATGCATAAAGAAGTCCCAGGGGCCAATCGTGTACAAGTGTGTCCCTTGGTGACTCCCCCGGGGGGGGGGGGGGAGACTAGGGCAAAGTAGCTGCTGCATCTGGTATTCATGGGTGCTGCAAACAGATCGCAGCAAAGCTGGCCCTATTTCTGGAAAATAATCTCCACTCTACCGCAGTAGCGTTGTCGCCTCACAACAAGATGTTGTCCCGTTCGATTCTCAGCTAGAGCGTCTTTTGTGGAGGCATGCGTGAATGGGCGTGCCTTCGTTGAAGGTTGTGCGTCAGGGCTGGTAACTCGGCATGTAAAAATCCACTACCAAACATTAGCGGACCGGAGTTCCGCTGTGGCGACCCCTAACCGGGATAAGCCGAAAGACACAACAACAACATCTCTTGTTTTAAGGACCACTCATGAAGCATGAGTATTATCCTGCTGAGTCTGCTATCATGCTGCTGGATTTCCCGGAATGTGCATTGCTACTAGAAAGCGTCAGGAAGATGCAGCCCATTGCCATATGAGTGCCTCTCAGCAAAGGGGATAGATTTGGCTCCTCCTTGCTTGTTTACATACCAGACCACCAACATGTCTGTCTGAACTGCAACTGTTCCTAATGGAAGAGAGTCCTGAAGTGCTTGCAACGCCATAAGCACTGCTCTCATCTTTAGGACATTGATCTGCAAATGGGCCTCATGTGCCTTGGACCGTCCTCCCCAGATAATGCCCCCCATCCTATCTGGGAGGCATCCGTTGTCACTGTTGCCACAGGTTGTTTCCGGTAAAGGGGCGACCTAACGTCACGACTGGAAAGGAGCCACCATCGTAGATCCTTTTTGCATGACTCAGACATGGGAAGTTCTTGAAATGACCATTGAGAAAAAAGGAGACACTGTAGAATTCTCAAGCGCATCCGGGCTAGGGGAACTGCCATGCCATTGCATAGCAGCCATGGTTCCTAGAACTTTTAAGACTGTTTTCACTTTTACTTTGGTTTTTGGCAGAAGATTAGAAATCTGTTGTATTGGTAGAAATACTCTCTCTGCAGGTAGCTTAGCCATCATGGAGACTGTTGAGATCTGCTCCTATAAATGTAAAATGCTGACACGGCAACAAGGTAGATTTTTTTTAATTTATAGTCTTCCCCAAGTGAGAACAAAGTTGTAATGTGACTTCTTTTGCCTGTTGTAGTAGATGCCTGGTTGTGGCAGTCAGGAGCCAGTCGTCTAGGTACGGAAACACTTGGAATCCCAGTCATCTCAAGTGAGCTGTGACTACTGCCATGCATTTGGTGAACACTCTGGGGGCTGTAGTGAGACCAAAGGGCAGACCTCGGAATTGGTAATGACTGGTTCCCATCCGGAAGTGCAAATGCCCCTTGATGTCCTGTCCATTTTTATATGGTAGTACACATCCTGGAGGTCTATCGAGCACATCCAATTGTCTTTCCCTAAAAAGGGGAGAAGGCTGTAGTGTCAACATTCGGAACTTTGACTTCTTTACGGATTCATTTAGTTTGCTCAGATCAAAGATAGGTCCTCCAGTCCCCTGTTCTTTTTGGCACTAAAAGAATCTGGAGTAAGGTCCGAATCCTATTTAGTCTGCGGGGACTCTCTGAATGACTCTTGTCCAGCAACTTTTGAATCTCTACAGTTGCCTGTTCCCTTTGACTGGGTGGAACGTCTGGGATTTTTCTGACATATGGAACAGGAAGGCAAAAGGGGATGGAATAACCTCTGGATATTATACTTTGTACCCACTTGTCTTTTGTGATCTCTAGCCAGACTTCCAGGTACAAAGATAAATGCCCCCCAACTGCCTCCAGAGGAGGGCAGGCGGGCCTTCTTTCGGGAGAGCTGGAAGGGTCGGACGCAAATGGAGTCAGGGTCACCCTGATTTTGCAGACCCCCTCTGCCGCGTGGACATCTACCATTACTACTTCCCCCTCTGCCCCCGGGGGAAGGATTCACCTTGTGCGTCTTGAAAAACTCCGAGATTTTAACCACATTTTACCACCCTTCTGACCCTTAGGATAGGGTCTGGAAGGTACGGAAAAACGTACTCCAATGGCAGAAAGAGTTTTCCCTTCCTGCTCGCATCTGGTGTGCGTCTGACTTTAGGTCCAAAGAGTGAGGAAACATCAAAAGGGGCATTGACAAAGGTATACTTGAATGGTTGTGTCCTTACGGAAACTCCTGAACCTGCTGCCCTACTCGCTCCATCTGCTGCATAAGAAATCAGTCTCATTGAGGAGTCCACCACGGAGTTTAAGGTGGATAGCTGAGAGGATACCTTATCTGAGACCCCTGCAGCTAATGTACCTTGAAGAGCATCTCCTAACTCTTTCAGGAGATATCTGAGTTCTAGTGACGTGTGTTAGGTAGTTCAGCGATCTAAGGGCAAAAGTTGCGGATGAAAAAATATACACTTCCCATATCTATCCATTGTTCGAGACTCCTTGTTCAGTGGATGGACAGATGAAGTTTCGGAAAATTATTCTTAGTGGCCGCTGCCACCACCATAGCATCTACAGGGGATGCATTTTGTAAGAAATTCTTTGTCTGTTGAAGCTGTATTAATTTAATTTGGCCTCTGAGGGACCGATTCCATTACATCTGGTGACTTCCATGCCTTTCAACTAACTAGTTCCATGAGTTCAGCGAAAGGCGGACACACCCAAGTGGCTGAAGGTTGAGATCTAAAGGCCTTCAGATACACAGAGTCCTCATCAGAAGGGTTGATGGGTTTCCAGCCGCCTCTCTGTTCAAGGATTTCTAGGAATCTTAGCAAAGCTGAAAGGGAAGCTTTAACTATGTTATGCCATGACTATGAAATATGCATTAAACCTACGGATAAGGGGGGGGGATCATTGGTAGTGATGGATTATGCATTTTATAGACATGCTATGCGCTAAATGATGAGACATATGAACTGGTTTCATCTGAACTAGTTAATTTATTTAATACTAGGATTTGTAATGCTTTATTTGAATGCCTACAATGTCAAATGATTAAATATGGATTTGTATAACTATTTTGTTGTTAAAGAGCCTGTTATACCTATAATTCAAGGGCAACCAAAAATCCATAAACATGCTACCCATCACCCATGAGGCCAATAGTAGCTGGCCAAGGGTGGAGCACAGAACCCCTATCTATTTATGTTGATCACCACCTAAAACCTGTTTTAGCTAATAATAAATGCATGTTAAAAAGACAAGCAACATTTCTTAGAAAGTCTATATAATTTTTTGAAGGAAAGAACACCAACGGCAGAATGCCTAATGGTAACATTGGATGTCCAATCTTTGTTTACCACTATTCTTAATGCTCTGGGTATAGACTTCCTTAAGCAGTACTTAATGGAAGATGGCATGTATGATAGCAAGGTCATGGACGTCTTGTGTTTTTTAATGGAAAGTATACTGGAAAATAATCTTTTCATGTTTGAGCAGTCTATATACAGGCAATTGGATGGCGTAGCTATGGGCACGTCTTGTGCAAATAGCTACGCCAACCTTGTCATGGCTATATGGGAACGCTAGAATGTGCAGAGGGGGGATTTATGTAGCCCGGTTATCTTTTACTGTAGATTTGCAGATCTCTTTTTATTATGGGAAGGTGGGATAGACACGTTCAATGTCTTCCTTGCAGATATAAATAATAGCACTAGTTTCTTGAAATTTACTACTAGCAGCTCGTCTACATCTATTGAATTTTTACATGTTCATATTAAAAGGAGAGACAAAGGAGAGTTCTTTATGGAAGTCTTCTGAAAGGAATGTCGTAGAAACACTATATACAGAGGCAAAGCATGCATCCACAGCATGTGTTTAAAAATGTAGTAAAAGGGCAAGCATTGAGAGTTTCAAGGCTGACAGCAGAGGATGATACTTTCATGGACGAACTACATAGATCAGAGAAGACATTTATTGAGAAAGGATATGCTGAGAGAGAGATATACCCAACTACATCATTGGTAGCTTCCTCTAGGACAAGGGGAGGTAAACCTTAATTCTCTGAATCCACCTCCCTGAATAGACAGAAATCTCAGAGCACTAAGTTTATGAGAATTCCTGTAACCTATTTGAGTAATATTAGACTACTACAAGAGGTATATGATAAAAATTGGAGCATTTTATGTGTACATGATGAGTCAGGAATCTAGTGGGTGATAGACCTAGATATGCCTTCTAGAACCAGAAATCACTCAAAAGAATATTATGTGGTTCTAAGCATATGGATGCACATTCTGAGCCTGCTATCACTCACAGCCATGGTACCCTTCCCTTGTAGAAAGTGTAATTTCTGTGACTCTCTAGATAGTAAGGGAGTATTCATACATCCAGATACTGGAAAACATTTGACCTTTGGTCTAGCTGCTGATTGTAATACTACCAACATAGTATACCTGGCCTACTGTGCTAGATGCCAGGCATTCTATATAGGTATGACTACACGTAGATTATGTGTTCATATTAGAGAACATTTATATGACATTCTTAGGAAAACTGATAAAAATGCACTAGAGACACATTTTGGCCACAGATTTATCACACACATTCAAGTTTATGGTAGTAGAGAAAGTATGGATAGAGAATAGAGGAGGTGCAACTAGAAATAGAGTTGAAAATAAGGAACTAGAGTGGATCATCAGAATGAGAGCAACAATGGGTAAGGGCCTAAATGATAAGTTGTCTTAAATCTGTACTAGCTAATAGACCCCTTAAAAGATGAATTTGGGCATATATTTTTATATATTCATATGTGCTTGTATTTAATACAGATAGTTGGTATAAATGTATGTATATGTTTTTGCACTTTACTATTTAATTGCATACATCTGCATTATTTTACACTTGAAAATATTTTATTGAGTGAATTGTTGCTGGTTCATGATTGGAAAGAATGAATTTAAAATACAGGAAATGCAAAGTCTTTGATGAAGCAGCTTTGGCTGCGAAAGCACTCACCTTTTTACTACTGAAATAAACTTTATGTATGATTTTATCAGCTGTGGTCTTGTCTCCACTCTTGCTTTACTTCATTCTACTTGTGATTTTGGGAGACCAGTTTGTCTGCATCACACTTTTGTTCTTATAAACTGCACACCACACATCTATACAACTAAAGTTTTGGAAAGTCTGCAAAGAAATCTTAAACAACTTTCTAGAAGGGAAGGAAGTTAGTTTTACCCTCTAACTTAAACGGGTACAAGCTTAACTAATTACCAGTTCAGGAAAAGGAATGCAACAGGTTACAAACACAGTGACTGGAAGCACTTTTAACTTAAACAGTGCTCCAACAAGAAAGTACAACAAAACCCTAAAAAGAAATTTAAACAGGATAGGAGAAAAGGGCCTGACGAAAGAAACTACGCCCAACCACAAAGCCAAAAATATACACATACATACATACATATACACACACACACACACACAGATACACGAAAAGCAAATGTGAAAACCACACTATAGGATAACACATGTAACTATTGAGACAAATTACAAGTAAATATAAATTTTTAAGAAAAATATCCAACACAGTCAGGGCCAATATGAAGAACTTCCGATCTGTTTACACAGCAAACGGGATCTGGGTAATTACACCACTGCATGATGGGACAGGTATTCAGCCACGACCCAAGTGAAAGACTTCGAGCTTTAGTATTTGGTCCAGTCGGAGCAGAAGATCGGCTCCGAACCCAATCAGTAAAAATGAAGGCGAGATAGGACAAAAAGTACAGTTTTGTACCTACCATAAATGTAGATGTCCGAGAGGAACGCATCTGCAGTCCTTACAAATGGGTTGTCCTGTCATCAGGCATCCCTTCGGTCGGCCGGATTCCAAAGTCTGGGTCTGGCTTCGGCTGGTGTCGCACTTCACCCGACGTCATTGCGGCAGTTTTTCGGGTATAAAGGCATCAGCCGACGCCATTTTCCTCAGTGTTTCTTGCCCCAGATGCCAGGTGCCCTCTTGGTAGGCTAAATTTGGATAAATGCCAAAGTTTCCAAATAGTAGAGAGCAAACACACAAAATAAACATGTATGTACATATATACAAACAAATACACCATAATAGATCCCCCCCAAGCTAGCTGAAGATTGGTAAACACCCTAGGAGTACCTCAGAGGGGAAGGAGGGTGGGTAATCCTGACTGCAGATGCATTCCTCTCGGACATCTACATTTATGGTAGGTACAAAACTGTACTATGTCCTTCAAGGATGCATCTGCAGTCCTTAAATGGGTAGAATACCATAGCTAAACTAGGGGAGGAGGAAATGAGAATAGATTATGGTGTAGTCAGGATCCCTTGCAAAACAGCAGTGGCAAAAACAGCACGGGATCTAGAGTATAGAGGTAAGTTATAATGCTTGGCAAATGTATGCACGGAGGTCCAAGTAGCAGCCTCTATAATGTCCTTGGTAGCCACTCCTCGTAAGAAAGCTGTGGTAGTGGCTGTGGCCCTTGTGGAGTGAGGCCTGATGTTCTCTGGAGTTTTCTTTCCATGGTAGGAGTAACAAAGTCTAATGCAATTTCCTATCCATTTGGAGATTGTCTGTTTAGAAATTGGTTTTCCTTCCTTTCCTGTTGCATAAGCTACCAGAAGCTGGTCAGTTTTTCTATTGTTTTTTGTCCTGTCCAGGTAGTAGCGTAATTGCCTGTGTACATCCAAGGCTTTTCTCCCCTGTTCTGTGGGTTGGGGAAGAATGTAGGAAGGTGGATAGCCTGATTTAAAGAGACTCTGGATACCACCTTAGGCATAAATGTAGGATTTGTTCTCATGGACACTATCTTGATGGAAGATCAGGAAGGGTTGCACTGCCATTAGTGCTTGGAGTTCAGAGACCCTTCTTGCTGAAGTTATTGCCAGCAGGAAGGCAGTTTTCCAGGATAAGTATTGCAAGTCTGCTGTAGCTGCTGGCTCGAAAGGAGGTAGAGTCAGTTTTTCTAGCACAAAGTTCAAGTCCCATGCTGGCAAAGGAGGTTTCCTGGGAGGTTTTACATTTTTAATTCCCCTCAGAAACTGTCTGAGCAGAGGATGCGAGAAGACAGGAGGATCCAAGCTGTATTGTGCTGAAATAGCTGATGCATGTATCTTTATGGAGGAATAGGACAGGCCTGTGTGGTAGAGCTCGGCCAAGTACTCCAGGATGTTGGCTATGTTCACCAGTGTCACATCTTGGCCCTTTGCAGCACTCCAGATGAGATATCTTTTCCATTTTGCTGCATAATTCTTTCGTGTTGAAGGTCTACGAGCCTCCAGGATTATGTCCTTAACCCTTTGGGATAAATTTGGGTTAATTTCTGTCATGTAATGTTCCAGGCAGTTAGCTGCAGCGTTTTTAGGTTTGGATGCAGAATGTTGTAGTTGTTCTGTAGTTTCCATATTTGTTCCCGGGACATGCTCCTCAGCAGAGGGTACCAATGTTGTCTTGGTCAGTCTGGGGCTATCAGAATGATCCTCGGACGTTCCTCTTTGATCTTGAGAAGCACCTTGTGCATCAAAGGAAGTGGTGGGAATGCGTATGCTGTCAGGCTTTTCCAACTGAAGGATAGGGAGTCCACCTTCCAAGCAAGTGGGTGGTAAGTCCTTGTGCAGAATTTCTTCAACTGGTGATTGTATGGGGATGCAAACAAGTCTATTTGTGGTAATCCCCATTCTCTTGTGATGGCTTTGAAGATGTCCGGGTGCAGCATCCATTCGTGGGCATCTGTTGTAGTTCTGCTTAGTATGTCTGCTAGAATGTTTTCCTTCCCTGGTACATAAATTGCCTGCAACTGAAGGTTGTAGCTCAGAGCCACATCCCATAGGTCTAGTGCCAGCCGGCATAGGGGGTATGAGTGTGTGCCTCCCTGTTTGTTGATGTACCACATAACTGTGGTGTTGTCTGTCCTTATCAACAGCTGGCCTTCGTGAAGAAGAGGTCTGAATGCCTGGATTGCCAATTTTACTGCCATCATTTCTTTTAGATTTATGTGCAGATGTAGCTGGTCTCGAGTCCATAGGCCTTGAATGCACTTGTCCATAATGTGTGCCCCCCAACCGAGGTCGGAGGCATCTGTCGTGATAGTTTGTCTTGGTTGACTTTTGCAGAAGGGCAGTCCTGTGTTTGCTTGACAGGCCTGAGCCCACCATAAGAACTCTTGCTTCAGGCATGGGATCATTGGAATTTTGGTTTCCAGGCTGTGCTTGTGCTGAGACCACAAATTCTTTAGGTACCACTGTAGCTTTCTCATATGAAGCCTGGCATGAGGGACCAGAATTATGCAGGATGCCATGAAGCCTAGAGCTTGCAACACTTTCCTTGCAGTTAGATGGCTCCGCTTTGTTAATGCCAAGAAATAGAGAGGAAGTTGCTCTTTCTTTTCTGCAGTTAGAAATGCCATTTGTTTTGATGTGTCCAGTTCTGCACCCAGAAAGGTTATTATTTGGGATGGAATCAGCCTTGACTTTTTTGTATTGACTGTGTATCCCAGGGCTTGTAGCAGGTAGATGACTAAGTCTTCTGTTAATTTGCTTTTGTTGTCCGCTTGTATCAGGCAGTCGTTCAGGTAGGGATAGATTTGAATTCCCTGAAGTCTGCAATGAGCGATTACTGATGCCAGGCATTTCGTGAACACTCTGGTCGCAGTAGATAAGCCAAAGGGCAATGCTGAGAATTGATAATGCTCTGATCCTGCAAGAAATCTGAGGTATCTTCTGCAAATTGGTCTTATGGGGACGTGCAGGTATGCCTCCTTGAGATCTAGAGTTACCAGCCAAGACTCCTTGCCCAGCATGGGAAGAAGCTGCTGTAGGCTCAGCATTTTGAATTTTGGAACAATGAGGAATGTGTTCAGAGCGGACAGATCTAGAATAGGCCTCCATTTGTTTTCTTTTCTTGGTACCAGGAAGAGCCTGGAGTAAAATCCCTTCCCTTGCTCCATCAATGGTACCTTTTCCACAGCACGCATTCTTAGTAATTGAGATATTTGTTTTAGAGCTTCTGCCCTTTGAGAAGGTGGTAGGTTTGGCATTCCTTTCTTTCCTGGTAATGTATGGAAATGGAACCTGTAACCTTAGTCTATAGTCTGCAAAATCCATTTTTCTCTTGTAATGCAGTGCCAGTTTCTTGAAAATAATGTTAGCTTTCCGCCTAATGGTGCTTCTAGTTGTTCCCTGGAAGGCGGTGTCACCGCCAAGTCACTGTGATTGAGCTGTTGTAGTGGTGGTGGCTGTATCCGTGCCTCGTTGGTTGTTAACCTGCCACTGGCGACCCCTGTAGGCACCCCTGGATTGGTTTCTGCCTCTAGAGCGCCTATTCCTGCCTCTTTGTGCCTTAGAGGAGTCTGGAAAGGACCAATTCTTGGAGGGCCAATTCCTGCTAAACCTTGGAGGTTGAACTTGTAAGAAATCTTTACTGTTTGCACAGATTTTGCTTTCTCTTCCATCTTTTTCAGAACCTGCTGTGCGGGGGCACCAAATAAATTGACCTTGTCCATAGGTGCATCCAAAAGCTTAGATTTGACATGGTCTGGTAATGCCTGCTCTTTCAACCATGCATGCCTCCTGATAACTGTGCCAGTCATGGCTGATCTAAAGGAAGCCTCCAGTGCATCATAGCCACATTTTAAAGAATGGTTACTAACCTGCTGTATGTTATGTAACATTTCTTGAACATACTTTCTATCTAAAGATTCTTCAGAGGACAGTTTTTTAGTCAACTGGTCTAGCATAAACTCTTGATATTGAATCATATGAAATTGGCAGTTCAAAGCTCTAGCTGACAAAGTAGCAGAGGTGTAAACTTTTTTACCCCATCTCTCTAAGGACCTGGATTCCCTTTCAGAGGGGAGGGGGTTTTTAGAAGTAGTAGCTGCTACAGCTTTAGGGCCCTGGGAGATAGTCTCTGGATCTGCAAAAGGGGCCTTATATAAGTGGTGATGAGTGTCCGGGACCCTGTAGTACCTATCAGGTTTAGCAGGAGCCGGAGGTAAAGTATCAGGAGTAGTACAAGCATCATTAAATGCATCATCAACAACAGATAGAACTGGAGGAATAGCTAAGGGCCTATGCTGTGGTAAGTGTAGAAAGGTCCTAAGCCTTATTCTAGAGTCTGAGAAATCTTGGCCCTGCCACTGAAATTGTTCCCTCATAGCATGCAAGGTTTCCCCAAAGGAAAATTCCTCAGGAGGAGAGGCTGAAGGGATGGACTCCTCAGCATCAGAGTCTTCGTAAGGAGAATAAGAAGCCTCAGGAGGGTCTGTATGATCTGAATCAGAAGAATCATCTGTGGCTAGTGGTTCGGGGGGCTCTGCTCTAGGCCTCTTTTCTGGAGGAGGGAGAGAGGCCCTGTCTGGATGAGGCTGGGATCCACGAATTAAAGTGATGAGATCCTGTGCCAAAGAAAGCATGTGGGAACTGGTGCTGGGCCTGTGAGAGGGGGGCTTGGCAGGCACAGCTTTGGAAGTTTTGGCTGCTTTAGCCCTGGCAAAGACCTTAATAGACATAGCTGGAGGAGGCCTAGCAGCTCCACGTGCAGGGGTAGAAATATCAAGTGGAATGGTGTCTGATAAATCCTGTGAAATCGCAACAGAAGGCTGGATTTCAGAAGCCGTTTCTACCAGTACAGAAGAGGCCTCGGTAGAAGGCAAGTTTTCTGCAGAAGAAAGAACCGCTTGCTCGGCTTCGGCCGAAACCGAGACACTCGTGGATTGCTTAACCGCGGGGACCGCGAGTGTCGGTCCTTTTCTTTGTGTTTCTTGGTTATTTGCGTAGTCGGAGGGTCCGACGGCATAATGTAGGCAAAATCGGAGCCGAAAATCTGTTCAGCAAAGTCCGAGCAACGTCTAAGCGTCCGTCGGTTAAAAGAAGCACAGGCTAGACAAGCTGCTACGTCGTGGTCTGGGCCTAAGCAATGTATGCAATAGGAGTGGAAATCTTTGAGGTATTTGTTTCCCACAAGATAAACAATTATTAACTTTCTCTGACATCGGCTGAGGCAAGAAAGAGTCCCCAACGGGGTACTTAGCTTTATAGAAGTCTTCGAAGTAGTATTCGGAAGTAGTAATCTCTGGATCTGACCGACCGGCACTTGCGAACAGCTTCTGCTTCGGGCGCCACGCGGCAAGAAAGACTGAGGAAAATGGCGTCGGCTGATGCCTTTATACCAGAAAAACTGCCGCAATGACGTCGGGTGAAGTGCGACACCAGCCGAAGCCAGACCCAGACTTTGGAATCCGGCCGACCGAAGGGCTGCCTGACGACAGGACAACCCATTTGTAAGGACTGCAGATGCATCCTTGAAGGACATCATTTAATATTTGGTTGAAACAGAGCAGAAACGACTCCCAATACATTCCAAGGTTCAGGAAACCATAAAAACGCACAACCAACTCTGCTGCATATCATCTACTCAGAGGCGATCTCTGCTTAACATACAAGGCCATGTCGAACCCAGAGCTGTTGGACATGCTACACTTGAAGAAATCCCAATCCATCAGAGCCACACGCTCCAGGGACCAAAACCTTGTCATCACAATGGACAAAACATGCTGGAGGGATAGATTCCTGACCCAGAGACTCACCATACTCTGTAATAGACTGCCCATACATGTCAAGCAGAGTATCGCCTTGGCCCTCTTCAAAAGGAACCTTGACGACTGGATGGGAGATAGGAATTTTACCCTAGGGATCACGTCAGTCACCCTGCTAGACAGGGCTCCAGGAAAGTAAATATTGCAGGAAGAAATAGCCAGGGAATTGTTATGGCTAGGCTTGTATAGGCCCTAGGGCCGATAGCCTAGTACCAACCTATGAACCAGGGGTTGACCTGCTGCTAACACAAGAAATAAATGTGAGGAAACACCTGATGAAACTTTACAGGTTGCTGTGGGAATGTCAGATTCTGAACAGAATTTATCCCAAAGGCATTAGGTTTGAACTGCTAATCCTCCACACCTTGTGCTCATATGCTTCAAATAATTCGTCCTTAGACTTAACTCTATGAAGTTGCTTCCTCTGCTGGTCTCAATTCCATCTCTGCAAGCCAGCAAACAGCGATGAAGGCTGTTTGTATCCAATGGTGGAAGTGGCAATGGTAAATCCCTGGTATTAATAGCAGCCAAGGTTACTATGCAAAGGACTTAAACAGAAATATGATGGGCATGCCTCAGTATCGGATGACACTGGAATTTCACACATTTGGCAGGCTTAGGCCTAGACACTCCTCTGGACAATGAGCACAGTACTTTGCAGGAGAAAACTCTAAGTAGAAAAGAATCGCTCGCTCTAACCAAATCAGAGCAGATGTCACTGTAGAGTTGGAAGGCTCAGCTGAATAAGACTATGCAGAATTTTCCAGATACTAAGCAACAGAAGTTAAAACCATTGCAAAAAAGTCTAAAATCAGGATATACAGACCTGTGATATATGAAGAACAGCTGTAAGAAAGCACCTTAACAATATTTCTTTGAGGTCACAAAGTAAATCTTTTCAATAAACCTTAATAGAAAAGTTTCTACTTAGCAGTACAGTTGCAGATTTTGCCAGTTTCTATCAGCAATCACAGTATCCCTACATGAGCCAATACAGTTATTACAGTGGATCCAGTACAAAATGTGGACTAGCAAGAGACCTTCAATAAAAGCACTACTGGCAGATGTCATCTTGCTTCTGAGACAGAAAACTGGCAGTTTCACTTAATGGAAGTGCAACACCGTAGTAAAGCTGATAGTTACACAAAGAATGGACCATTTTGGTTGAGAAATATTCATTCCCCAACATAAGCCCTTTCCTAAACAGGGTAGCCAGAGCCTCTCTCAGCAAACAATAAGCACAAGGCAAAAAAATGCCAGCCCCTTGCAGCATGTGCACATGTATGCATACGTACACACATTGACACCACATATATGCTTACAGGGAATGTAACGGTCAGCTAATGGAAGGTCTTTGTGGCAAGAAGCTGGAGCATTTGGCAAAAATCCACATGGACACTAAATAGGTTTTTGTCTATATGTAGATATGTACACCTTGCAAAGAAGCACCCTGGCCAGGAATGACTTGGTTGCTTGCAAGAAAAATAAGTATAATCTCCAAACAGCGGTAGATGAGCTTCAATGCAAAACTACTAAAAAAAGTAACATGCAAACCAGTGTTACTCTCCTGGAGATGGAAAAGTAACACCATTTACCCTTGCTTGTATCCTGTTGCTTAGCCCATGCTTTGCACACTGAATTACAAATGGACTAATATTTAGAGCTCTTAATACATCAATTACTTCTTTAAGTGGTGCAGTGTTTACTGTCTTAGCTGTCAGTCCAACTGTCTTAGCTGTCAGTCCAACTGTTTCTTTACTTCTAAGTAGAATGCCAGAGGACTCAAAAGGCAACAGCTCCCATTTAACAAATTCACAATTGCCTTCTGTGTGGAGTCTGCATCTCCTCCCCGCGGTAGAGTGGCCTCCGAAAGACATGCGTAAATGGGCGTGCCTTCACTGAAGGTTGGGTGTCAGGCTGGCAACTCTGCACCATAAAAATCTGCCAATCATTAGCGGACCGGAGTTCCACTGTGGCGACCCCTAACAGCCGAAAAGACAAACAACAACAATGTTAAATAATGGCCCATACGTAAAAGATGCAAGTCCCCTAAATCATTCTGAATAAATTATTCTGTGTTTTTTCTCAAGGATCTTTCATTGAATACTATTACTATTTCTTTTGTGCTAGGACAAACAGAATTGCTTGGACATACTAATGCCCATAAAGTTTAATGCTGTTGGCTATCAAAAAAAGCAATTACTACAAAATGGAAATAAAGGTAAACCATAACAGAAATACTAAAGTTTATAAAGGTGATAAAATAATTGGCTCTGGAATGTTTAGAAAAGAGAAGGAGCGCAAACAGAAATAAATGGAATCTGTGGAGAAAAAAATACATGCAGAATAATGTTGAAGAAAAGTGGAACTTCAAGGAAGCCAGGACTTCAGCGATATAAGAATGTTAACTCAATAAGTGTTAAGAAATATAAACAGTATATGTACAATACATGAAAAGGAAAAATTACACAATTTTTTTTTTTAACTGCATGCAACCCATGTCATGCTGTACTAGGTCTACTTCTTTCGGATTTTTCCGGTTAGGGGTCGCCACAACGGAACACCTGTTTCCATTTCTTCCTGTCCTCTGCATCTTGCTCTGTCATGCTGTACTATGTAAAGTTAATAAATGTTTTTTTTTTTTTTTTTTGAAAGAAAAGGTTTTACACTGAATACAGGACTGGTTGACCGGTCTAAAATTACGCATGTCTGATGACAGTACCTCCCCTCCTCCCCACAGTGAATATGGAGAACTACAGCATGTTGCCATAGGTCTAGGATACATTATCCACATGCAAGCATTCTGCTTGACATGAAGGCTTCCTTGATTCCCTGGATACTCCAATTACTTCTTGCTGGGCACCTCCAGCTGTAACCCTTCAGGAGGGCAACTCTTTGCACAGTCAACTTCTTCAGTAGCTCACTTGTAGCTCCAGAGAACAAGGGATCTAATGGGGGAGTTGATATGGTGCCAGATAACATTAGACAGCGGCCAGTCAGACACAGTGACAGTGGCAGCAGCTACTGCATTGATGTACTGCTGACCCATGTACTCAGAAGTTTTGACTAGTGAGGCCATTTGTCTATCAGAGGGTGTTATAGGTATCAGGTTTCTCCAAGCCTTCCCCAAGAACAGAAGAGCTAGCTGTTGGACGTTTCATCTTCACTCCTGCAGAGAATTCTACTAGCAGCCTAAGTCTACTCCTGAACTCGGCCTGCCAGTGGCACAGATGGGTGGCCTGTTACGCGATTGGGCAGCAATAGGCATCTAATTTTGTTGCCCTTGTTTAGATATAAACTAGGTCAGGAAGTTTGTTTTGAACTAATGCAAACACTCCTGAGACAATACAGTTGTGTACACTTACCACAAATGTAGATGTTAGAGTGTATTCACTGCTGCAATCATTACATTTGGGTTATATGCTTTGCAGTAGCCCTCAGTCGGCCTGATTAACAAAGTCTTGGGTCCTGCGTCAGCTGCTGTCCCTTCTTCCATGTCCAGTCATCAGGAGTATAAAACATGCAGCCGACGCCATTACATCAGTTTTTCTTGCCCAGATGTCAGGTGCCCCCTAATGGGAAGCAATTAAATCTATAAATACAAGGATATACCTCCAACGGAAAAGAAAATACACCAAAAAGCTTTTAGAGCAAAGTGAGAGTAGAGGTATAGCCAAAGGAAGAAAAGGGGGCTGGAGGGAGGGTGAAGTACAGTTGTGTACACTTACCATAAATGCAGATGTTAGAGTGTATTCACTGTTGCAGTCATTACATTGGAGTTATCTGCTTGCAGTAGCCCTCAATCGGCCTGATTAACCAAGTCTTGGGTCCTACATCGGTTGTTCTCTCTTCTTCCGCGACGTCAGGGGTATAAAACATGCAGCTGACGTCATTACATCAGTTTTTCTTGCCCCAGATGTCAGATGCCCCCCTAATGGGAAGCTATTAAATCTATAAATATACAAGGTTATACCTCAAAGAAAAAAGCAAACACACCAAAAAGCTTTTAAGCATTGAAAAGGAAAGAAGAGGTATAGCCAAAGTCAGGGGGCTGGAGGGAGGGCAACCAGGACTGCAACAGTGAATACACTCGAACATCTACATTTATGGTAAGTGTACACAACTGTACTATGTTCTTAGTGTTTCACTGTTGCAGTCATTACATTTGAGTAGATTCCCAAAGCTAAGGATGGGAGGAGGAATTTAGATAGCATTAGGACCAGCTATAAGGCCCTGCAAAACTGCAGTGGCAAAGCCAGCTCTGGATTTAGAGAAAATTGGCAAATGGTAATGCTTGGTGAAAGTATGTACAGAACTCCAGGTAGCAGCTTCTAGGATGTCCCTGGTAGGTACGCCTCTGAGAAAGGCTATAGAGGTAGCTGCAGTCCTGGTTGAGTGGGATCTGATCCCCTGTGGGATAGGTTTTCCATGGTGCTTATAGCAGAAGTGAATGCAACGGCCTATCCATTTGGAGATGGTTCGCTTTGAAATAGCCTTCCCCTCTGTCCCTGCAGCAAATGTCACCAGCAGTTCGGATTTCCTTTGAGGTTTAGGCCTGTCCAAGTAGAATCTAAGTTGTCTGTGCACATCTAAGGAGTGCAGTATCAGTTCCCCTTTGTTCTGTGGATTAAGAAAGTAGTAAGGCAAATGAATGGACTGATTAAACGCCACAGTGGCTACCACCTTTGGCATGAAAGAGGTATTGGTCCTGAGGGACACCCTGTCCGCATGAAAGATGATGAAAGGCTCCACTGCCATAAAGGCCTGTAATTGAGATGCCCTTCTTACTGAAGTGATGGCTAAAAGGGAAGCGGTTTTCCAAGAAAGGAATTTTAAATCTGCAGTAGCAGCTTGCTCAAAAGGAGGAAGGGTGAGTTTCTCCAATACATAGTTAAGGTCCCAGGCTGGAATTTGAGCTCTCCTAGGTAGTCTTAAATTTTTGGCCCCTCTGAGGAATTGCTTGAGCAGTAGAAGAGAGGAGGTTATGTGTTGTAATGAGTTGAAATGGCTGAGGTGTGAACTTTTTATTGAGGAAAAAAGGCAGGCCCTTGTGAAGCATCTCAGTTGAGTATTGTAAAATCTGAGGTAAATTGGGCACTGCTGTGCTCATCCCTTGAGATTGGTTCCAGGCACAGAATCTTTTCCATTTTCAGCTTAAGATTTTCTAGTACTAGGCCTCCTTGCCTCTAAAATGACATCTATCACTGGTTTAACTGAGGGATGGTAAAGGAGAGCTTAGGTAATTAGCCAGGCTGCTAGGTTCAGTGTTTGAAGCTGAGGGTGCAGAATCTGGTTCTCCTGCTGAGACAGCAGGGTAGGAGTCTGAGGCAGGTGCCATGGGGCCAACAGTGACACACTACGAAGGAGGGGGTACAAGTGTTGGCGTGGCCAGGCTGGTGCAATCAAAATCATCCTTGGTTTGTCTTGTTTGATCTTTAGTAGCACTTTGGGGAGCAGAGGCAGAGGAGGAAAGGCATAAACTGATAGTTTTTTCCAGGACAGAGCATCCACTTTCTAAGTTTGTTTGTGGGGAGTCCTTGCACAAAATTTTTCCAATTGATAGTTCTGGGGGTAAAACAGGTCTATATGACTCCCCCCATTTCCTTGTCAACATGTTGAAAATCCTTGGTTCCAGTTTACACTCATCTGGGTCCATGAGGGTTCTGCTTAGTCCATCTGCCAGTGCATTTAGTGTTCCTGACAGGAATTGAGCTTGTAGATGTACTTGGTAGCACAAGGCTGTTGTTCCACAATGCCATGGCTAGTCTGCAGAGGGGTAAGAATGTGTACCCTCCTGCTTGTTTATGTACCACGTAACAGTGGTGTTGTCTGTCTTTACCATTAATTGTCCTGGAAGAACGTGGTCCTTGAAGGTTGTCACAAGCATTCTGTACAGCTAACATTTCTTTATGATTGATGTGAAGGTGCATTTGAATTGGGTTCCATTTGCACTGAATGCACTTCCCTGCCATGTGTGCCCCCCCATGCATAGTCTGATGAGTCTGTTGTTAGGGTTTGGGTGGCAGGGGGTAGTGTGAATGGTAGTCCCTTGTTTTGGTGGCAGACCCCTGCCCACCAAAGGAACTCTAGGCATAGACAAGGAATGATAGGAATCATTGCTTCTAGATCTTGAGAATGTTGACACCATAGGCTTTGTAGATACCATTGTAGTTTCCTCATATGCAGTCTTGCATATGAAATTAGAAGAATGCAGGAGGCCATGAACCCCAAGGCTTGTAGTATTTACCTTGCAGATAGCAGGGTTTTTGTGACCACTTGTTTGAAGTAGGTTGTCAAGTGAATGTTTCTCTGGCATGAGGAAAGCCATCTAGGAAGTTCTATTCAAGCTTGCTCCCAGGAATATAATTTGTTGACAGGGTACCAGGTGTGATTTCTTTTCATTTATGGTGTACCCCAGACAAGTCAGTACCCTTTGAACAAAGGTCAGATGATTGAAGAGAATGTCCTTGCTTTCTGCCTGAATTAGACAATCGTCCAGGTATGGGTACATTTGAATATTTCGGTTCTGAAACTCAAACTCTAATATTTCAGTAGTCGGCTGACGGGCACTTGCGAAATGCTTCTGCTTCGGGCACCGCGTGGCAAGAAAGACTAAAGAAAATGGCGTCAGCTGCATGTTTTATACCCCTGTCGACCTGAAGTCATGGAAGAGAAGACAGCAACCCATGCAGGACCCAAGACTTTGGAATTCAGGCCGACTGAGGGCAACCTGCCAGCAGATTACCCAAATGTAATGACTGCAACAGTGAAACACGAAGAACATCTAGACATTTTGTGAATACCCTGGGCGCAGTAGATGAGCCAAAGGGTAGTGCAGAGAACTGATGGTGCATGTAGCCTGCTTTGAAGTGTAGGCAATCTTCTGCAAGACTCCCTGACAGGGATGTGCAGGTATGCTTCTTTTAAGTCCAGTGTTGCCAACCATGCATCCTTGCCTAGCACAGGAATCAGCTGGTGAAGAGTCAGCATTTTGAAATTTGGAATCATCAGAAAGGTGTTTAGAATGGAAAGGTCCAGGATAGGACACCATGTATTGCCTTTTCTGGGTACCAGGAAAAGTCTTGAATAGAAACCTTGTCCCTTTTCTTCTTCTGGTACAAAGTGAATAGCCCCCATGTTTGAGAGAGAGTGTACCCGATTTTGGGCCTCTACCCACTGATTTGGGGGTAGATCTGGCCACCCGCTTGGTGTTGGTAACGTGTGGAAATGAAATCTGTATACTTGGGACACTATATTTAGAACCCATTTGTCCTGGGTAATGAGTCCCCAGTTTTTGGTCTGCAGACCAATCTTTCCGCCTAAAGGAGCATTCAGTTGGGAAATGCTTGGAAGTCTTAAAAGCAAGTCATTGAGATTTTTTTTTATAGGGGGGAGTCTTGCTTCTCCCAGGGTTGAGTGCGGAAACCCACCACTGCCTAGTCTTGTGTCCCTTGGGACTGAAACCTGGGGTTTCTGCTGTGTCTGGGTTTGGCTTGAGAAGACCTGGAAGGGGCTGGAAAGGACCAATTTTTAGAGGGCCAGTGCCTACTAAATTTAGGAGGCTGAACTTTAACAGTTTGCATACATTTAGCTTTATTTTATTTATTTATTTATATTTGTTGACTGGGAGTGTCCGACTGGACGCAAGTCCATTTTCAGTGGAGGCCCGGGGAGAAAAACTCCACAGTTAAAATAAACAGACAGTAGTTACATTGGATTACATAGCGATTAACAATTTACATAGCAATTACTTGCAACATATTTACAGATGAAAAACATAATACATCAGTAGACAACTAGAATATTTATTTGTGAAGTACATAACAGACTTTAGCAAATGTTACAATAAGAAGTTCCTGCTGTACAATAAGTACTAGGCTTATGAGCATCTGAGCTTGCTATAATCATAGTTTCATAGTTTCAAGTATAGTACTAGGCTATCTGCCCTGGGGCATTTGTAAGCCTAGCCATAGTGATGTGGCTTTTGCCACCCCATGAAATGGTACAAAAATGTACAGAATAAATCTAGAATACTGTGCCTCTGTCTAGTAGTGACACAATGAAGGTCCCCTTATATAATAGAATTAGTTTACTGTGCCCCTGTCTAGCAGTGACACAGATGTGACCCCTGGGGTAAACTTACGATCTCCCATCCACTCAAGATTTCTCTTGAAGAGAGTCAGTGAGGGGCTCTGCCTAAAACGAACTGGGATCCTGTTCCAAAGCATGGGAAGCCTCTGGGTTATGAATCTATCCCTCCAGCATGTCCTATTCATACTTGTGCCGAGGTTTAAGTCTTTAGCTCTCGTGGTCCTGATGGATTTGGATTTTTTGAGGTGGAGCATGTCCATCAGATCCTGATTGGACATGGCCTTGCACCTCAGGCAGAGATCACCTCTGAGCAGGCGGTATGCTACTGAATAGAGCTGAAGTTAAGACATATGTTGGAGACCCTTGATCCTTTTGGTGAGGTACTTTTGTGGTCTCTCCAGCTGTTGCAAATGCCGGGTGAGGTACATACCAAATGGGGCATTGTACTCAATCATGGGTCTGATGAGGGAGGAATATAGGGGTACAATGACATCCTTGGATCTGGATGTGAATCCCTTCATGATGAGGTGTGCAAGGTAGAATGTTTTTCTAACCACTTTGGCAACGTGGGTGTCAAATGAGAGGTCGCTGTCTACTTGGGTCCCTAGGTCTCGGATTACTTTTTCCGTACTCAGTGGGTTGCTGTCTATGTGATAATTTGTGGGTACTTTGTTTTTTCCAAAAGGGATGACTATACATTTTTTGGCATTTAGTTTAAGGCCATGACTACGGCACCAGTTGTCCGTTTCAGTGAGGCCTTTTTGTAGGATCTCTCTCTCTGCTGGTGTATCGACTATGGTGCCTAGTTTGCAGTCATCTGTGAACTTTGTCAGCCACAGCCCTCCCATGTTTGCTTTAACATCTGAGAAATAAATGCCGAACAAGAGGGGTCCCAGGACAGATCCCTGAGGGACACCACTTGTGACTGGCTTTGAGTCTGACATTGCTCCAGCGATTTTAACTTTATGGGTTCTGTCCTTTAGCCAGTTTGCAACCCATCTAGTGACATAACGGTTTACTTTTAAGCCGTTTAGCTTATCTATGATGCCTGAGTGGGGTATTGTGTCGAAGGTCTTAGCCAAGTCCAGGTATGCTGTATGGACTGCTTTGCCCTCATCAATGGCTCTAGTGACTGTTTCGAAAAAGTCAACCAGGTTTAAAAGGCAGGATCTGCCCTTTACAAAGCCGAACTGGGTGGGGTCAAGTGGCTGTAGGTCCCCTATGTCTCTGTTTATGAGTTCCATAATGATTCTTTCCATAGCTTTGCAGACCAGGCTAGTTAAGCTTATAGGGCGGTAGTTTCCAGGGTCTGTAGAGGCACCCCTTGTGGAGTGGGACCACTGTTGCTGTGCGCCAGTGTTCAGGTACATATCCCGAAGTAAGGCTAAGGTTAAATAGCATTTTTATGTGTGGGTTTAGCTCCTCTTGGAGTTCACGTAACACGAACCCCGGGATACCGTCAGGTCCCATTGATGCTGTGTTTTTTGCTTTGTTTAGGGCGGTTCTCACTTGGACATCTGAGATGACAGGGAGATTACATTCAGCTGGGATAAGTATTTCTTCTTTTGGGGGTGAAGGAGGGGAGAAATTTGCACTGAACCTGTCAGCCAGAATGTTAGCAATATCTGTGGGTTCAGTGTATTTTTTGTTGTTGTGAACCAACTCTGAGCATATCTGAGGGGTTCTGCTCAGGTTTCTAACATAGCTGAAGAAGGCTTTGTGGTTATCTTTAGTGTCCTTAGCGATTTTTCTCTCAAAGTTTGCATTTTTCTCTCAAAGTTTGCCTTGGATGTTTTTATGAGAGAACGTAGTTTTCTGCTAATGTTGATCAGAGATGTCTTCCCTTCATGGGATTTCGCTCTGACGTGCAGTAGCTTCCTTCTTTTGTTATACAATTTGTTTATGGCTGAGGTCCACCAGACAGGACGCTTACATTTGGTGGAGAGGGACTTGGATTTGTTTGGGATTGCATGATCCATGCATTCTTGGAGATGTCCATAGAAAGCATTTGTGAAGGATTCGGCATTGTGGGATGTGGTATCCACTGGCACAGTGGGCTTAAAGGATACCATCTCAGTCTTAAGAAGAGTGAAGTCTGCTTTTGAGAAGTTAGTGGAGTGGAAAGAAAGGTAATGGTTGGATGGTGTGGGTGATATTAGAGTGGGAGTTGCAAGGGCATAGTCACAATGTTTTTAGGTGCGCTTTTAGTAAAGTTTTGAAGTGGGTGCATGATGGTATGGAGGTAATTGTGTCTGGGAGGGAGTTCCATAACTTGGCTATGGTGCAAGAGAATAGTGCTTCACCAGCAGAGTTACTGCTTTATCTTCCATCTTTTTAAGAACTTCCTTAGCCTTGTTGCCAAACAGGCAGTCCTGATCTAAGGGAGCATCCAACAATTTAGCTTTAACATGATCTGGCAAAGATTGCTCCTTAAGCCAAACATGCCTTCTGAGCACAGACCCAGTAACAGCAACCCTGCAGAAGGCCTCTAATGAATCAAATCCACATTGCAAAGTATGTTTTCCAACCTGTTCAGCAGAATGCATTAATCCTGTAATTCTTTATTTTCAGCAGAGTCGAGCATTAACATCATTTTCTGTTTAAGCAATCCAGTAACGTTGATATTTTAACATATGAAACTGGCAGTTTAAAGCCCTAATGGCCAATGTTGCAGAAGTGTAAACTTTCTTACCCCATCTATCCAGCGCCCTGGAATCTCCATCAGAGGAGGTAGGATTTTTAGCAGTAGAAGCCTTAATGCCCTTGGGTCCCTGTGAAACAGTCCCTGGATCCGCAATAGGATTTTTAAAAAGGAACTTGTGAGAATCAAGAACCCTGTAATATCGGTCAGGTTTTCTGGGAGCAGGAGGCAAAGAATCAGAGGCCAAACTAGATTTTGAAAAGGCATCAACAATGTCTAGTACAGGAGGTATGGCTAAAGGCCTATGCTGAGGCAGGAGTAAGAAATCCCTAAGCCTCTTTTTAGAATCAGAAAAATCCTGGCTTTCCCAGTGGAAATGCTCCCTTAGAGTATGTAAGGTTTCACCAAAAGAAAATTCCTCTGGAGGGGAAGCAGAGGGAACAGAGTCCTCTGCATCAGAATCCTCATAAGCAGATAAGGGCAAATCCAGATCATGAGAAGAATCAGAAAAATCAGAATCCTGTTCAGAAGATTCATTAACAACTTCAGTCCTAGGTCTCTTAGAAGGGGGAGGTTGGCTTCCCCTGATTACAGTTACAAGATCTTCAGCTGTTCTTATTTGTTTGTTAGGCATAAATGCCTGAGCATGCGACCTGGGGGTCGGTTTCTTAGGCATGGTTCGAGATTTTGGCCTAAATGAAGGAGGTGTCTGTTTAATATGCAAGTCTGTAGGCCTGAATACACCCTCAGTAGCCAGTGCCAGCACAGCGGCTCTGGACACACCCAAGGTAGAGACATCCGCAGGTTCCACAGTTGAAGCATCTTGTTGCATTCCGGACTCCGAATGGGTCTCAATAGAGGCCTGCGAGTCAGAAGTAGCGGGTATGAGGGTCTGCAAAAGCACCTCACTGAGTAACTGCAAACTGGCGTCTGGCTTAGAAGCATCATCGGCAGCTTTGGACCTCGGCGGCCTGTCTCTGTCTATCTTTGCATTTTTTCAGAATCCCGGTAGTAGGAAGGCTAACCAACATTTCTGGATAATTAAACAGAGAACCAAAATATTTAGAAGTGAAAATATACCGACGACGGATAGTACGCTGTTTAAATAAAGCACAAAACCGACAGCAGGGCACGTTGCGGTCAGGACCTAGGCAAGGAATACAGTACGAATGAAAATCTTGGTGAGGTATTTGCTTTCCACAAGTAATGCAATTATTAACTTTTATGGACATTGGTAAGGAGCAAGAAAAAGTTTCCCCAACGGGGTACTTCGCTTTAGTTGAAAACTTCGGTTCTGAAACTCGAAAACGAAAATTTTAGGTGTCTGCCGACCGGCACTTGTGAACTGCTTCTGCTTCGGGCACCGCACAGCAAGAAAGACTGATGTAATGGCGTCAGCTGCATGTTTTATAAGGGGCAGCAACCTACAATTCTGTTGAAGAAGAATGTCCTTGTTCTCTGCTTGAATGAGACAGTCATCCAAGTAAGGGTATATTTGTATTCCTCTGTCTGCAGAATGCAATTACTGGTGCCAGGCACTTTGTAAAGACCCTGGGCGCAGTAGATAAACCAAAGGGCAGTGCAGAGAATTGGTAATGCATTGAACCTGCCTTGACTCCGAGGTATCTTCTGCATGGTTGTCTGATTGGAACATGCAGGTACGCCTCTTTTAGGTCCAAAGTCACAAGCCAAGCATTCTTGCCCAGCTTGGGCAGAAGCTGTTGCAAGGTCAACATTTTGAATTTTGGAATATCAAGTGAAGTGTTCAGAATAGATAGGTCCAGTATCGGCCTCCAGGCCTTGTTCTTTCTGGGTACCAAGAACAGTAGAGTAAAAACCTTGTCCCTGCTCTTGCTCTAGTACTTGCTGAATGGCCCCCATGTCCATGAGGGATGAGACTTGTTTTTGTGCCTCTGCCCATTGATTTTTTTTGGCAGATCTGGCCAGCTGTTTGCCTTTGGCAGAGTATGGAAATGGAACTTGTAGCCTTGTGACACTATGTTTAGAATCCACTTGTCTAGGGTTATGATGTGCCAATTTTGAGCAAAAAGTGCTAGTTTTCCCCCCTAAGGGTGCTGCCAGAAGATAAGTGCTTGGTGCAGGCAGGGGGAAGTCAATGCGGCTGTTTTCTGTATGTTTGTGATCTATCTTCTCCAGCTTTGGAGGTAGAAGCACCCCATTGCTTGGGTCTGAAAGAATCTTGCGCCTGGCATCTGCCCCTAGGGCATCTGGGTCTGCCCCTTTGAGGTCTGTTTGACACAGGAAAGGACCAATTTTTCGTAGGCCAGTGTCTACTAAACCTAGGTGGCTGTACTTGCAAAAAATCTTTGACAGTTTGCACTGATTTAACTTTGTTCTCCATTTTCTTTAACACCTCTTCTGCCTTAACACCAGACAAACAAAGTATCATGCTGCAAAGGTGCATCTAGTAATTTAACTTTAACATGATCAGGCAGATTTTGTTCCTTTAACCAAGCATGCCTCCTAACAGAACCCGTAGCTGCGGCCCTGCAGGAGGCCTCCAAAGAATCAAAACCACATTGCAAAGTATGCTTTCCAACTTGTTCTGCTGCATACAATAAATCCTGCATTTCATTGTGTTCTGCACATTCAGCAATCTGATGACATGTTGCTGATACTTAAGCATATAAAAATGACAGTTTAAGGCCCTTACAGCTAAAGTTGCAGATGTGTAAACCTTTTTCCCCATCTATCCAGTGCCCTTAAATCTCTGTCAGAGGGGGTTGTTTTTTTTTGCCATGGAAGCCTCAACTCCCTTTGGACCCTGTGAAATAGTTTCTGGGTCAGCAGCAGGGTTTCTAAAAAGAATGTCAGAATAGACTCAGAAAACACATCATCTACAATGTCTAAACACAGGTGGAATGGCTAGAGGCCTGTGCTGAGGTAGTGAAAGAAAATCCCTGACCCTCTTTTTAGATTCTGAAAAATCTTGGCTCTCCCAGTGGAAATGCTCCCTCATGGTATGCAAGGTTTCCCCCAAAGGAATAGTCGTCAGGAGGAGATGCTGAAGGAACAGATTCTTCAGCATCAGAATCCTCATAGGGGGGAAGAGAATATCCCTGATCAGAAGAGGAATCAGAAGAAATAGAAACCTGATCTGAAGATTGTCAGTGTCTTGCCTAGGCCTCTTATCAGGAGGGGGATGGGAACCCCTGATCAAGGTAATCAAGTCTTCGGCCATCTTGAGCATCTGTTTTTTGGGCATAGAGGCCTGTCCACATGGCTCTTGAGTTTGTTTCTTTGCTTTAGCCTTTGTCTTTGAAGCTGAAGTAGTTTTAATGTAAAGATGTTTAGGTCTGAATACACCCTCAAAAGCCAGTACCTGCTCAGCGGCTCCGGACACATCTGAGGGATTAGCATCCGAGGCTCCAATACCTTGAGTATCCAGCTGCATGGCAGACTCCACGTGGGAGTCGGTAACTGCCTGCGACTCTAAAGTAGCAAACGCCAGGGGCTGCGAAAGCGCCTCACTGACAACCGGCGAACTGGCGACTGGCTTAGGAGAAGCTTCACCGTCGGTTTTGGGCCTTGGTTGTTTTTCTCTATCCTTTTCTTTGCGTTTTTTGTCAACTCCAGTAGTCGGGTGACTATCAGACGACATTTCAGGATAATTAAACTGGCGTCTAAAAAAGTTTAAAGCAAAATCATCCCAACGCTTAATAGTGTGTTGGTTAAATCTAGCACAAAACCGACAACCAGTAACGTTGTGATCAGGGCATAGGCAAGGAATACTTTATGAGGTATTTGCTTACCACAAGAAATACAATTAACTTTTTCTGACATCGGTCTGGAGCAAGAAAAAAGTTTCCCCAACAGGGTACTTAGCTTTATTGAAGAATTCAGATCTGAAGCTCAAACATGAAAATCTCAGGAGTCGGCCGACCGGCACTTGCGAACTGCTTCTGCTTCGGGCACCGCCCGGCAAGAAAGACTGAAGAAAATGGCGTCGGCTACTTCTTTTATACCCCTGACGACCTGATGTCAGGGAGGGGCCGACAGCAGCCAACACAGGACCCAAGACTTTGGAATTCAGGCCGGCTGAGGGCAACCTGCCAGCAGTATTACCCAAATGTAATGACTGCAACAGTGAAACACGAAGAACATCCCCATCAGTAGAAAGTAAATACCAAAATGTCCCTTGTAAGGAGAGAGAAGAAAGAAGCGGGGGATGGAGGGAGGGAAACCAGGACTGCAACAGTGAATACACTCAAACATCTACATTTATGTTAAGTGTACACAACTGTACTATGTTCTTCGCGTTTCACTGCTGCAGTCACCACATTTGGGTTGATTCCCAAAGCTGAGGAAAAAAGTGGAGGCAGTCAAGAAAACTAGGGGCTGGCTAGGATGCCCTGCAAGACTGCAGAAGCAAACCCTGCCCTGGATATGGAGAAGACAGGCAGGTGGTAGTGTTTGGTTGAAGTGTGAACAGATGTCCAGCAGCCTCCAGCATGTCCCTGGTGGAGTGAGTCCTGACCCCCTTAGAGGGAGGCTTTCCGTGTTGCTTCCAACAGAAATGGATGCAGTGTGCTATCTATCTGGAAATTGTTTGGAGATGGCTTAGCCCTCTGGCCCTGCAGCAAAGCTAACCAGCAATTGATCAGTCTTTCTGAAGGATTTAGTCCTGTCTAGACAGAATCTGAGCTTTCTGTGCACATCTAGAGAGTGCAGGATCCTTTCCCCCTTGTTCTGTGGGTTAGGGAAAAGGTAGGCAAATGAATGGATTGCTTGAGAGCCGCACTAGGCACCACTTTGGGCATGAACAATGGGTTAGTCCTTAGGGAAACCCTATCAGCATGGAAGATGTGAAGGGCTCCACAGCCATGAGTGCTTGTAGCTCAGAGACCCTTCTGGCTGAAGTGATGGCCAGAAGGAAAGCTGTCTTCCAGGAGAGAAATTTTAGCTCTGATGAAGATGCTGGTTCAATGGGAGGCAGGGTGAGCTTTTCCAATACAAAGTTAAGGTCCCAAGCTGGGGTTGGTGCTCTTCTGTGTGGCCTCAAGTTGCTAGCCCCTCTTAGGAATTGTTTGATTAGAGGGTGTGAAAAAAGGGGCTGCTTAGTGGGAAAATGAGCAGATACATGAATTTTAATAGAGGAAAAAAGAGAGACCACTGTGTAGCAGGTCAGCTAAGTAATCCAGGATGAGAGGGAAGGAGGGCTGTGCTGTATCGGCTCCCTTAGCCTGAATCCAAGTGCAGAACCTTTTCCATTTGTCAGCACAAGACTTTCTAGTGCTAGGGCGTCCGGCCTCGCATATAACATCTAGAACCCATTTACTGAGTTTGGCAGACTGATCAGTGGTTCGGGAATAAGCCATGCTGCAAAATTTAGGTCTGCAATTGGGGATGCAAGAATTCTACTTCCCTCTGGGTCAGGAGGATTAGGGTCCGAGTGATGCCATGGTGTTGGTGGGGACAGGCTGCGCAGCAGTGGGTACCAGTGCTGGCGAGGCCAATCTGGAGCAATAAGACTTGTCCTTGGTTTTTCCTCCCTTATTTTGAGCAGTACCCTGGGGATGAGAGGTAGTGGAGGAAAGGTATAGACCGATAGACTGATCCAGGGGAAGGACAGGGCATCCACTTTCCAAGCCATGCAGTGATGCTCCCTGGTGCAGGACTTGCTGAGCTGATGGCTGGTGTGGGAGGCAAAGAGGTCGACCTTCGGGGTGCCCCATTTCTGAGTTATTAGGGTGAAGGTTCTTTTGTCTAGCTGCCACTCATGTGGGTCCAGAAGATTTCTGCTTCAGTGGTCTGCCAGAGAGTTTATAGAAGCTGGCAGGAATTGTGCTAACAGGTGGAGTTGCATGGCAGAGGCTGTGTGCTAAAGGGTCACGGCCAGCCTGCATAGATGATTTACCATATCACAGTGGTGTTGCCTGTTTTGGTCAGGAGAGCCCTCGGGGAGAGGAGTTTGAAAGCTGTCATGGCGTGCTGGACAGCTATCATCTCTTTTGGATGATGTGCAGATTGATTTGCTGTTGGCTCTATTGGCCCTGTATGCACTTGCCGTCCAGGTGTGCACCCCAGGCATAGTCTGATGAGTCTGTGGCGAGGGTTTGGGCGGCAGAGGGTGGGGAGATGGGTAGTCCCTTGTTGTGGGAACAAGCTGCTGCCAACCAAAGAAAATCTTTTCTGAGGCAAGGTGGTATGGGTACAAGAGTTTCCAGTGTTGACACCCAAGGTTTTTTAGGTACCATTGAAGTTTCCTCATATGCAGTCTGGCATATGTAATGAGTAGAATGCAAGATGCCATAAACCCCAGAGCTTGTAGGATTTCCGTTGCCGATAACTGGGGTCTGGTGGCTAGTTGAGAGAAGTAGCCTGTCGGGTACGTTTGCTTCTCTGGTGTAAGGAATGCCATCTGGGATGCTGTGTCCAGGCTTGCTTCCAGGAATATAATCCTTTGGGTGGGTACTTGCTTTGATTTCTTTTCTTGGATTGTAAAATCCCTACTGACCTCCCTAAGGTACACAGAGGCCAGGTGCTTCAGCAGCTTTTCCTGGCTGTATGCCTGAATTACACAGTCATCTAAGTATGGGTAAATTTGAATATTCCTTTGTCTGCAAAAGGCAATGGCCGGAGCCAGACATTTTGTAAAAACTCTGGGAGCAGTATATAAGCCAAAGGAAAGTGCAGAGAACTGAAAGCAACAGATCCTGCCCTGAAACGCAGATATTTCTTGCATGATTCCCTGACAGAAATGTGGAGGTAGGCCTCTTTTAGGTCTAGGGTGGCTAGCCAAACATCCTTGGACAGCACAGGTATCAGCTGCTGGAGGGTGAGCATTTTGTATTATGATATCACCAGGTAGGTGTTTAGAATGGATAGACTGAGGATGGGGCACCAAGTGACCTCTTTTCTGGGTATACCAGAAAAAGTCTGGAGTAGAAACCTTGGCCTTTCTGTTCTGCAGGAACATACTCTATAGCCCTCACATAGGGCAGGGAATGGACTTGTTTTTGCACCTCTGCCCACTGGTTTGGAGGTAGATCTGGGAACTCTTTGGAAGTTGGAAGGGTGTGGAAAGAAAATTTGTATCCCTGGGACACTTGAGGACTCAGCGGTCACTGGTAATGGTGGCCCATGTGCTTGCGTGAAAGGAGAGCTTTCCTCCTAGGGATAAAGTGAAAGTGGCCAGAGGGAGAGGGTGGGGAGGAGAGTCATTGTGAGTTCTTACCATGAGGGGGTGGCTTAGAACAAACTGTTTTTGAAGTGGAGGAAGTCCACTGATGTTCATCATGTTACCCTGCTGCAGTCATCACACTTGGGTTATCCTGCCGTCAGGCGGTCCCGCAGTTGGCCCGAATTCCAAAGTCTTGGTCCGGCGTCTGTTGCTGTCGCTTCTTCCCTGACGTCAGAGTGCCAGGGGTATATCAGAGGCATCCGACGCCATTTTCTTCAGTCTTTCTTGCCGCGCGGTGCCCAAAGCAGAAGCAGTTCGCAAGTGCCGGTCGGCCGACACCTGAGATTTTCGAATCGAGTTTCAGTCCGAAGTCTTCAAAACTAAGTACCCCCATTGGGGAACCTTTTCTTGCCTCAGTCCGATGTCAGAAAAAGTTAATTGCATTTCTTGTGGGAAGTAAATACCTCATAAGGACTTTCATTCTTTTTGTATACCTTGCCTAGGCCCAGACCACGTCGTCACTGGTTGTCGGTTTTGTGCTAGGTTCAATAAGCGAACTATAAAGAGACACTTTGACTTCGCACGACACTACTTCGGTAGAAAATTTAATTACACTATGCCGTCAGAGCAACCGACTACCGGCATGGATAAAAAACGCAAAGATAAAGACAGGCAGCCTAGATCCAAGCCATACTCCGAGGCCTCGGCTGGGCCGGTCGCCGGTTCTCCGTTTTTCAGTGAGGCGCCTACGCAGCCCCTGGCTACAGCTGAATTGGATCCCCAAACCGCTTTGGATCCCCCAGCAGAGAGTTCTAGGCCGACTCAGCCATTTTCTTTAGACTCCACAGACGACATTGCAGTAGGGGAAGCCGGTGCTGTAGAAACACCTTCGGTTTCTGAAGGTGTCTTCAGACCGACTACTCTCACCGTAAAATCTTATGCTAAGATTAAGACTCCTCTAAAACCAAAAACGCCTACACTTCAGTCTCCAGGTCAAGGCCCTATGCCTAAGAAACAGATGCTTAAAATGGCTGAAGATTTGATTTCTTTGATCAGGGGTTCCCAACCCCCCCTCGCCCCGACAAAAGGCCTAGACAAGAGGAGGATTATGCCTCCTCTGATCAAGTGTCCGTTTCCTCAGGCTCTCCTCTGAGGAACAAGATTACTCCTTTCCCCCTTATGTAGATTCTGATGCTTAAGACTCCATTCCCTCAGCTTCTCCCCCTGAAAATTATTCCTTTGGGGAAACCTTACATACCATGAGGGAACATTTCCACTGGGAAGGTCAGGACTACTCTGACTTGAAGAAAAGGCTCAGAGAGTTTCTTTTACTCCCCCAGCACAGACCACTTGCTATCCCCCCAGTTTTGGACATTGTGGATGATGTTTTCTTAGAATCTAGTCTAAATCCAGATTCTCTGCCTCCTGCTCCAGCCAAACCAGATAGATACTTTAAAGTGCCTGACTCACACAAATTCCTTTACAAAAGCCCTGTTGCTGATCCAGAGAATCTCCCAGGGTCCCAAAGGGGCTAAGGCTTCTACGGCTAAAAATCCTGTACCCTCAGAAAGGGACTCCAGAGCACTAGATAGGTGGGGAAAGAAGGTTTACACCTCAGCTACTCTAGCTATGAGAGCACTAAATTGTCAAATTCACATGCTTAAATACCAGCAATTCCTAATGTCTCAAATAAAACAAAAAATGGGCACGCACCCTCAACAGTCTGAATTCAAGGATGCCTTGGAAGCTTCCTCTAGAGCAGCTGCTACTGGGTCTGTTATACATAGGCATGCTTGGTTAAAGGAACAATCTCTGCCTGATCATGTTAAAGCAAAGTTACTGGATGCACCCTTACAGCAGGATGTCTTATTTGGGGTTAAAGAGGAGGAGGTTTTAAAGAAAATGGAGGATAAGGCAAAATCTATGCAGACGGTCAAAGATTTCTTACAGGTACAGCCCCCACGCTTCAGCAGAAATTGGCCAACAAAAAATTGGTCCTTTCCAGCTTCTGACAGACCACAGAGGAGTAAATACAGGCGCCCAAGGGGCAGAGGACAAGCACAAATCCCTTACAAACCTCGCCAATGGGGCACTGCAACACAGAAGGGAGGAGAAGACAGGTCCCAAACTACTAGAAGGCAAACACAATGACTTAAACCTCAAACTGCCTAGCAAAACTCTCTTGGCAACTCCCTTGGGAGAAGAATTAGCATTTTTTGCAGACAACTGGCGCATCGTCACAAAGGACAAATGGGTCCTAGACATTATCTCACAGGGATACAGATTACATTTCCACACCTTGCCAAGGATAAAAGGAATGCCAAACCTGCCACAAAATCAATGGGCAGAGGCATAAAAACAAATTACAGCTCTCATGGACATGAGAGCCATTCAACTGGTACCTACACAGGAGCAAGGCCAAGGATTTTACTCATGGCTCTTTCTAGTCCCCAGAAAGGACAATGCTTGGAGACCCATTCTGGACCTTTCAATTTTAAGCACCTTCTTGCAAGTACCCAAATTCAAGATGCTAACACTACAGCAGCTTCTTCCCATGTTAGTCAAGAAAGCTTGGCTAGTAACGTTGGACCTCAAGGAGGCATACCTGCATGTACCTATCAGACAAAATTGCAGAAGATACCTTCGTTTCATTGCAGGTTCAACCCATTACCAATTCTCTGCACTGCCCTTTGGCTTATCTACTGCGCCCAAGGTCTTCACAAAATGCCTGGCACCCGTAATTGCATACTGCAAACAAAGAGGAATTCAAATATACCCATACCTGGACGACTGTCTCATCCAAGCAGAAGGCAAGGACATTCTCTTACAACACCTGGCTTTTGTAAACCATCTTCTAAGTTGCCTAGGGTACACAGTAAACGAAAAGAAATCAAAACTAGTGCCCTCACAAAATATGACATTCCTGGGTGCCAGCTTGAATACAACGGCCCAGATGGCTTATCTGACACCAGACAAACTACAATTAACTCAATACTTCAGAACAATGGCAACAAAGACCCAACTCCCTGCAAGAAAAATTCTGCAGGCCTTGGGCTTCATGGCATCTTGCATACTACTAATACCATTTGCAAAACTGCATATGAGGAAATTACAATGGTACCTAAAAAGCTTATGGACTCAACACAGCCACAGCTTGGAAACAATACCACTCATTCCTTGCCTTCAACAGGAGTTTCTATGATGGTCGCAGGCATGTCACCTCAACAAGGGTCAGCCTTTCACCCTACCCCCAGCCAGGCAAACTATAACAACAGATGCATCGGACTATGCCTGGGGGGGCACACATGGCAGGACGGTGCGTTCAAGGCATATGGACTGCAGATCAAAGGAATCTGCACATCAATCAAAAAGAAATGCTAGCTGTACAAAATGCTCTGACAGCCTTCAAGGACCTCTTACATCCAGGACAGCTTATCATAAGGACAGACAACACTACAGTAATGTGGTACATAAACAAAGGGGTACACACTCCTACCCTCTATGCAGGCAAGCAATGACCTTGTGGAACACAGCACTGGCTTACCAAGTTCAATTACAAGCTCAATTCCTGCCAGGAAAAAAGAACACATTGGCAGACGACCCTAAGCAGAAACTTCATGGATCCCCACGAGTGGAAACTGGATCCACAAGTATTCGCAATGATAGCTCAAAAATGGGGGCTCCCAGACATAGACCTGTTTGCCAGCCCTCAAAACTATCAGCTAACAAAATTTTGCACAAGGACTTTTCACCATCAAGCTTGGAAAGTGGACGCACTCTCATTCAGTTGGAAAATGCTAACAGTATATGCCTTTCCTCCATTATCCCTTCTCACAAAGGTGCTACTGAAAGTCAGGATGGAGAGACCCCGAATGATACTCATCGCCCCAGACTGGCCACGCCAGCACTGGTACCCACTATTAAGGAATATGGCCCAGGGCCCACCATGAATTCTACCACAAATTACCCACCTGCTCACACAGCAAGACTATCAGATTCTACACAGCCAGCTCAAAACCTTAAACTTGGCTGCATGGCAAGTCACCTAAGCAACCAGCCAGCTCCTCTCTCACAAGCTGTTATGGTTGTTATTCTGGAGGCCAGGAGGCCCAGCACCAGGAAAGCCTACTAGACAAATGGAAAAGGTTTTGCGCCTGGAACCAAGCTAAAGGCCAAAATACCCTTCAGCCTGACATACCTCAGATTCTGCAATATTTAACGGAGATGTTACACAAAGGGCTTTTTCATCTATTAAAATCCACGCCTCAGCTATTTCTGCTCACTACAACATGGATCCTCCCTTATTTTCACAACCACTCCTAAGGCAGTTTCTCAGAGGGGCCAAAAACATTAGGCCTCCCAGGAGAGCACCAACACCTACTTGGGACCTCAACTTTGTTCTGGAAAAACTCATGCTACCTCCTTTTGAGCCAGCTTTCTCAGCGGACTTAAAGTTTATATCATGGAAGACTGCCCTGCTGTTAGCAATTACTTCAGCTAGAAGAGTTTCAGAGCTTCAGGCATTAATGGCAGTAGAGCCTTTCCTCATTTTTCATCAAGAGAGTTTCTCTACGAACTAACCCCTCCTTTATGCCTAAGGTGGTATCCAGTGTGGCTCTAAATCAAACCATCCATTTACCCACCTTCTTTCCAAATCCACAGAAAGGAGAAAGACTCTTGCACTCCTTGGACATTCACAGGCAGCTACATTACTACTTGGATAAAACTAAGGTTTTCAGAAAATCTGACCAGCTTTTTGTATCCTATGCTACAGCATCACAAGGAAAGGCTATCTCAAAACAGACCATTTCCAAATGGGTAGGACATTGCATACGTTTTTGCTACACCCACCATGGAAAACCAGTTCCTGCTACCATAAGGCCCCACTCTACCAGGGCAGCAGCTACATCTACAGCCTTCCTCAGGGGGGTGCGCCAACCAAGGATATTCTGGAAGCTGCAACTTGGAGTTCAGTACACACCTTCACCAAACATTACCACTTTACTCTAAGACTAGAGCTGGCTTCGCCACTGCAGTTTTGCAGGGCCTTCTAGCCTCCTCTAACCCTGTTTGACTTCACCTCCCATCCTTAGCTTTGGGATTCTACCCAAGTTAGCCGAACTTATCTCTACCACTGTATTTTATATATATATATATATATATATATATATATATATATATATATATATATATATATATATATATATATATACACACACACATACATTATATATATATATATATATATATATATATATATATAATTTACATTTATTTTTGCCTACCTATTAGGGGCACCTGACATCTGGGGCAAGAAAAGCTGAAGAAAATGGCGTCGGATGCCTCTGATATACCCCTGGCGCTCTGACGTCAGGGAAGAAGCGACAGCAACCGACGCTGGACCAAGACTTTGGAATTTGGGCCGACTGCGGGACCGCCTGACGGCAGGATAACCTAAGTGTGATGACTGTAGCAGGGTATACTCTAACATCTACATTTATGGTAGGTACAAAACTGTACTTTTTGATCTCTGCATTCTCTGTGGCTGCTGTCTGGTGGGTCTGCTTCCACGGGGTCTGGGCTGAATTGACCTGGTGGGAGTAGGAAAGGACCAGTGCTTGGAGGGGCAATGCCTGTTGAACCTGGGTGGCTGGACCTGTAAGAAATCCTTAACAGTCTGCTTAGATTTAGCTTTTTCTTCCATCGTTAAGACCTCTTCTGCCTTAGTCCCAAATAAGTTGTCTTTGGGCAAGGGTGCATCCAACAAATTAGACTTAAAATGGTGTGTCAAGGGTTGTTCCTTAAGCCATGCATGTCTAAGGATAGACAGGTGACTGCTGCCCTGCAAGAAGCTTCTAGGGTGTCAAACCCACAGTGCAAGGTGTGTTTAGTTACTTGACTTGCAGAATGCATTAACTCTTGCAACTCTGTACATCCTGCACAAGCAGGAAAGGAAGACACTTTCTTTGAGGAGTTCCAGGGTATGTTGTTGACATTTTAGCATACGGAACTGGGCAATTTAGTGCTGATAGCAAGAGTAGCAGAGGTGTATACTTTTTTACCCCATCTGTCTAGCGCTCGGGAATCCCTATCTGAGGGGGTGGGATTATTAGCAGAGGTTGCTTTAATTCCTTTAGGCCCTTGAGAAATTACCTCAGGGTCAGCAGTAGGATTTTTAAAAAGAAATTTGTGAGAGTCAGGGACTCTAACACCCGTCTGGTTTTCTGGGTATGGGAGGGTGTGTCAGGAGTCAAATCAGATTCCAGGAAAACATCCTCCACAACATCCAGGACTGGGGGAATGGCCAGGGGTCTGTGCTGTGGAAGATCCAAGAACTCCTGGAGTCTCTTTTTAGACTGAGGGTAGTCCTGACTCTCCCATTGGAAATGCTCCCTTAAGGTATGAAGCGTTTCCCCAAAGGAAAAGTCCTCGGGGGGGGGGGGGGGGCTGAAGGAATGGAGGAGTCCTCTGCATCAGAATTCTCATAAGCAGAGAGGGGTTGTATGTCTTCATATTCAAATGCAGAGTCATCAGACTCCTGTTCAGCCAAAACTAATGGGGACAGATCTCTTTCTTTTGGAAGGGGTAGCTTGGCTTCTCCTGAGCAGCATGATAAGGTCTTCTGCCATTTTAAGCATCTGAGACTGAGGCAAAGAAGCAGGTGCCTGAGATTGGGTCATCAGTTTCTTGGTTGTGGTTCATACTCTGGGCCTTAGAACTGTAGAAGCGCAAGAAGTTGGTTTATGTCGAGAATCGGTAGTGCAAAGTACTTCCTCGGTAGCCAGTGCCTGCTCAGCAGCTCTGGACCCATCCAAGGGAGAGACAACCACAGGATCCTTAGTCGAAGGAGAGTTTTGCGGCATATCCGACTCTGAAAGGGTCTTGGTAGTGGCCTGCGAATCCACAGAATCAGGCATCAGGGGCTGCCGAAAGCACCTCACTGAGGACCAGAGAACTGACTACTAGCTTAACGGAAGCTTCGTCGGTAGGTTTGGACCTGTGCGGTCTGTCTCTGTCTTTATTTTTATGTTTATGTTTTTTCGGAAGATCTGCTGTCGGAAGGCTTACCGAAGCCATATCGGAATTCGAGGACGTTTAGCAAAAATATCTAGCTACAATAATGGCCCGATGACTTATACTTCTGGCGTTGAACAAAGCACAAAAATGACAGCGGGGGACATCGTGGTCTGGGCTTAAGCAAGTGACGCAGTAAGAATGAAAGTCTTGGTGTGGTATTTGCTTTCTACAGGTGAGAAAATTGTAGACTTTTTCTGACATCGGTTAGAGCAAGAAAAAAGGATCAGCAACGGGGTACTTAGCTTTAGAAGACTTCAGCTTCAATTCAGAAGACGAAACTCAGGTAGCGGCCGACCGGCACTCATGCAAACTCATTCTGCTTCGGGCTCCGTGTCAAGAAAGACTGATGCAATGGCATCGGCTGCCTTACATTATACTACTGATGACCTGAAGTCAGTCTGAAGCGACAGCAACCGACGCAAAAATACTAAGCCTCTGGTATTCGGGCCGGCCAACGGCTACCCTGGCAGGGATAACCCAAATGTGATGACTGCAACAATGAAACATGAAGAACATCTGACATCTCCACTAGAACCATACAGTACAAAATTTATCAGAATGCTAGACCTCACTAACCGCCCACAACAAAATGTATTTATTTTAATTTGTTACTTGGGTAAGTGAATTGACCATGGTGGTGCAGCCTCACAGCAAGAGATTCTCCCATTTGATTCTAGGCTGGAGTGCCTTCTGTGTGGAGTATGCATGTCCTTCCCCATGGTTGAGTGATGTCTAAAGACATGCAGGTAAGTGTGTGCATGAATGGGTGTGCCTTCTTTGAAGGTAGAGTGTCGGGCTGGCAACTCGATACTGTAAAAATCCACTGCCAATCACAAGCGGACCAATGTTCCTCTGTGGCGACCTTTAACAGGGAAACGCCAAAAGACTCATCTGTACTTGGATAAGTGAACTGGTCTAAGGGACCTTTTTCAGCCATGACCTGGGCCTAACTGGCATGTAACACCGTTGCAGGAGTTATTACTGAGCACTCTGCAGGTACTGCGAAGAGCACTTTTAGCTGACAAAGACTGAAACAATACTAATTTCATGAACTTCAGTCATACTTTTGACTTGGGAATGGGGTCCATTCCCCATTATGGTATTAGAAACCCAAATGATTTGGAGAAATTAGAGAAGACACATCAGAAACAGTGTAATAGGTAGAAACAAAGCTACATTTAGAATATAACAACTGATTAACAGTACATCTCAACATGACATTAACAGTATAATTCAAGTAGCGTCATGACGCATGATGCAATGCGTTAGGGGAATAATGCATATACCTTTGCAAACCTTTTCCAGTAATATGACAGTATGGAAACTGCAAGCAGTATAGACATACATCTTAAAGAATTAGTAAGCATACCATACTACAATAGTCAAAAGGAGATACAGAGTTGTAAACAAGCTCAGTGATCACAACATTTTGCCATGTACACTGTGTGTATTAGTTTCCATAAACCATCTTCTGTTCAGAGATTGGTATATGTAAACAGTCTACAGGGGGGCAATATCTTCATAGCAATGCCTAACAGAAGGCTCCAGTTCTGGATCAAAAGGCAACTAAAAGGAAGGCAAGGGAAATGAGGGCAAGATGCTTGTGGCAGGTGGAGGTCTACCCACACATCTAGTATTATGTTAACAACCACAACTTCTGTAGCGGATGTCTTTGTGTTCTGACTAGAGAAACTAGTAGAGAGTTTCCCAATGTAGCTGTCTCCTGGATGACTGTCCTAAGGGAACATTTTCTTGATAAATGTCCACCAAAGAATACCTGGACTTAGAAACCACATACAATATTTAAGGCTTTACAAAAATACTCAGGCTCAATAATGTAACAGCTATGCAAATGTCATCAGAGAAGGCATTAAAAGAGAAGGCTCTGGCTGGACAAGCAGCTCTAGCAGAATGTCTTTTATGGCGCCCCTTGCAATGTTTTGCCAAATCAGAAGAAACAGTATCTGAAAATCATTTTAAGAGGAATTGTTTAGTAACATTTTGGCCTCTGTCACCCTTACTGAATTGTATAAAAAGTTATCTTTTGCAGTAAAACTTTCTTTACCAAAGAATAAGTAAAAAGGGTCATGAATCAGGCATACAATTCAGACACATTCTGAGAGATCATGATCACCAATAAAATGTTTTGCAATGACAACAATTCTGTAACAACTGCAAGTGAAGGGCACATTCATGCATTCTTCAGAAGAAATGTATGTCAAAAGAAAACTGGGTCTATAACTGATGACAGAAGATGAGGAGTATCTTACAAACTTTAAGGATAGCCAAGAGCTTTGAGCATTATGGAAGTCAGAAACACATCAGTCTAACAGACTTTGATGGTGGACTAACTAAAGCTACCAGCAGAGTTCCAAGAACTACTTATTGACTGCAGACACAGGTGACAAAAAAGTCAGTGGTCCCAAAGAAAGATCAGATACAAAATCTTTTCTCGAGTCTTTCCAGTAAAAGGCTCATGGGGCAATGAAATCAGAGGATCGGTGTTTCAAAATGCTCAATACCTAGCAAAATAGTAGAACTGAATAGCCAAACCGTTACTGTAAGGGAGTAGACACATACAGGGTCTCCAGCAGGGGACATAAAACAGATGCTTGTGATGTTGAACAAAGCATAGGAGGTACACAAAAATGACAGAACATATGAATCCTAAACGGGCATCAAAACAAAATTAAACTTGCTGTCAACCTTTGATTTTTTCTTTAATTTGAAAATAAATGAAAGTCATGCACTTACTATAGTGACTGATCTGTAACATTAGATGTATCCTCAACAAAAGCAGTACTAAGAATGCAGGAATTAGAACTGCTTGTAGACAAAAGCTTCCATGGACTGCCAAGCACAGTACCAAATCTCTCAAGATATTCTGGAGACACGTGAAAAGCATTAATGATTAGAATAAACCATGAAATAGGAAAACCTGGACCAGTTATGCCCGAGTTGTGGAAGGAGGATGGGTGTATTTTACAGGTAACGAACCTGCACTTACAGATCATAATGTTAAATGTGCAACTTTTATTTCTGGTAAAAGGAGGTCCAAGCACAACAGCAGGATGGCGTCCCATGCAAATCTTCCTGGTCAGACTTCCATTCAGGAACGTCTCTAAATAACAAAGGTCCAGTGGAAAACCTGAAGCAGAGCATTATATGCAGCTTTTACAGTGCCTTGAGAATGTGTTGCGGGAAGACCAAATAGCTGAAGTACAGACACCACCTAGTGCTGCATCCTGGGGAAGACGCTACAGAAGTAACAAGTGCTCTAGCATACAGTCTTAAGAACAGTGTGGCTTTTCGTATATACAATCAGGCAAGCCATCTGGCCAAAACAAGCTTAGATGCTTTGTGCTACAGCTTGGTCTTGGAAAGTGACTCAAACAACTGGACACAGTTTTGGACAGTCAGCTCAATGTAAAACTAATGGGCAGTATCCACACAACGGAGCAGATATTCTACTGGTTACAGTATGTTGGAAGAAACAGAATTAAGTGGCTAGAAATGAAAAGGTTGGTCTCGACTACAACTGCCAGGATCTGTACAGATGATGACCCTCTTTTTATGAGACAAAGGTACATGGGTTTGAATAAGATGGCATGCATCTCAAGCTCTTCTGGTAGATTTGCCATTGGAAATACCTTTCAAGACAGGTGTTCAAATTCTGCAGGCTTGAAGCAGGATAATGTCAGTCTCTCTAACACACAACAAATAACACAGCATCTTGCATCTTTGACTTAAGAACGTGCCCTTTAAAAATCATTATATATATATATATATATATATATATATATATATATATATATATATATATATATATATATTCAGATATGCTAAGCTGTGCAAGACATCACTGAAACCGGACATAGCTGCAAGATGCCTTCTCTGTAGATGTCTTAAAAGTACTCTGGTTCTGAGAGGTTGAAACAATGTGAACTCAAGTGGAAAGGAAGAGTTATTGGTGACTAGTAAAGTACAGTTGTGTACACTTACCATAAATGTAGATGTTAGAGTGTATTCACTGTTGCAGTCATTACATTTGGGTTATCTGCTTGCAGTAGCCCTCAGTCGGCCTGATTAAGAAAGCCTTGGGTCCTGCGTCGGATGCTGTCCCTTCTTCCATGACATCAGGTCGTCAGGGGTATAAAACATGCAGCCAACGCTATTACATCAGTTTTTCTTGCACCAGATGTCAGGTGCCCCCTAATGGGAAGCAATTAAATCTATAATTACAAGAATATACCTCCAGCAAAAAAGCAAATACACCCAAAAGCTTTTTGAGCATAGTAAGGGAGAGTAGAGGTATAGCCAAAAGAAGAAAGGGGGCTGGAGGGAGGGTAACCAGGACTGCAACAGTGAATACACGAACATCTACATTTATGGTAAGTGTACACAATTGTACTATGTTCTTCGTGTTTCAATGTTGCAGTCATTACATTTGGGTAGATTCCCAAAGCTAAGGTTGGGAGGAGGAATTTAAATAGAATTAGGACCAGCTATAAGACCCTGCAATACTGCAGTGGCAAAGCCAGCTCTGGATTTAGAGAAAATTGGCAAATGATAATGCTTGGTGAAGGTATGTACAGAACTCCAGGTAGCAGCTTCTAGGATGTCCCTGGTAGGAACGCCACTGAGAAAGGCTGTGGATGTAGATGCAGCCCTGGTTGATTGGTGTCTGATGCCCTGTGGGATAGGTTTTCCATGGTGCTTATAGCAAAAATGAATGCAGTGTCCTGTCCATTTTGAAATGGTTTGCTTTGAAATAGCTTTCCCCTCTGTCCCTGCAGCAAATGCCACCAGCAGTTCAGATTTCCTTTGAGGTTTAGTCCAGTCCAAGTAAAATCTAAGTTGTCTGTGCACATCTAAGAGTGCAGTATCCGTTCCCCTTTGTTCTGTGGGTTAGGAAAGAAGGTAGGCAAATGAATGGACTGATTAAGAGCCACACTGGATACCACCTTGAGCATGAAGGAGGGATTGGTTCTGAGGGACACCCTGTCCGCATGAAAGATGATGAAAGGCTCCACTGCCATAAGGGCCTGTAATTCAGATACCCTTCTTGCAGAAGTGACTGCTAAAAGGAAAGCTGTTTTCCAGGAAAGGAATTTTAAATCTGCAGTAGCAGCTGGCTTGAAAGGAGGAAGAGTGAGTTTCTCCAAGACAAAGTTAAGATCCCAGGCTGGAGTTGGAGCTCTCCTGGGTGGCCTTAAATTTTTGGCCCCTCTGTGGAACTGCTTGAGCAGTGGGTGAGAGAAGAGGGGAGGCTCTGTGCTGTAATGAGCTGAAATGGCTAAGGCATTAATTTTGGTGGAGAAAAAGGACAAGCCCTTATGAAGCATCTCAGTCAAGTATTGTAGAATCTGAGGTAAACTGGGCACTGCTGCGCTCATACCTTGAGATTGATTCCAGGCACAAAATCTTTTCTATTTTGCAGAATAAGATCTTCTAGTACTAGGCCTCCTTGCCTCTAAAATGATATCCATCATGGATTTACTGAGGGATGGCAAAGGAGAGATTAGGTAATTAGCCAGGCTGCTAGGTTCAGGGTTTGCAGCTGAGGGTGCAGAATCTGGTTCTCCTGCTGAGACAACAGGGAAGGAATCTGAGGCAGGTGCCATGGCACCAAGCGTGACACACTGCGCAAGAGGGGGTACCAGTGCTGGCGCGGCCAGTCTGGTGCAATTAAAAACATCCTTGGCTTGTCCTGTTTGATCTTTAGTAGTACCTTGGAGAGCAGAGGCAGAGGAGGAAAGGCATAAACAGATAGGTTTTTCCAGCTGAAGGATAGAACATCCACTTTCCAAGCTAGCTTGTGGGGAATCCTTGTGCAAAATGTGTCCAATTGATGGTTCTGGGGGGAGGCAAACAGGTCGATATCTGGGCTCCCACACTTGCTTGTCAACATGTTGAAAATCCTTGGTTCCAGTTTCCACTCGTGTGCATCCATGAGGATTCTGCTTAGTCTGTCTGCCAGTGTATTTAGTTTTCCTGGCAGGAATTGAGCTTGTAGATTCACTTGACAGCTCAAGGTTGTGTTCCACAATGCCATGGCTAGTCTGCAGAGGGGGTAAGAATGTGTACCCCCCCCCCTGCTTGTTTATGTACCACATGCCAGTGGTGTTGTCCGTCTTTACCATTAGTTGCCCTGGAAGAATGTGGTCCTTGAAGGCTGTCGGAGCATTCTGTACAGCTAACATTTCCTTTCGATTTATGTGCAGGTGCATTTGACTTGGGTTCCATTTGCCCTGAATGCACTTCCCTGCCAGGTGAGCCCCTCATGCATAGTCTGATGCATCTGTTTTTAAGGTTTTGGTGGCAAGGGGTAGTGCGAATGGATGTCCTCTGTTTTGGTGGCAGGCCTCTGCCCACCAAAGGAACTCTAGGCGCTGGCAAGGTAGGATAGGAATCATGGCTTCCAGATCCTGTGAATGCTGATACTATTGTAGTTTCCTCATATGCAGCCTTGCATATGGAATTAGAAAATTGCAGGAGGCCATGAACCCCAAGGATTGCAGTATTTGCCTTGCAAATAGCTGGGTTTTTGTGGCCACTTGTTTGAAGTAGGTTGTCAAATGAATCCGTTTCTCTGGCATGAGAAAAGCCATCTGGGAAGCTGTATTCAAGCTTGCTCCCAGGAATATAATTTGTTGACAGGGTACCAGGTGTGATTTCTTTTAGTTTATGGTGTACCCCAGACAAGTCAGCACCCTTTGAACAAAGGCCAGATGATTCAAAAGTATGCCCTGGCTTTCTGCCTGAATTAGACAATCGTCCAGGTATGGGTATATTTGAATATTTCTTTGCCTGCAAAATGCAATGACTGGAGCTAGGCACTTTGTGAATACCCTGGGCGCAGTAGATAAGCCAAAGGGCAGTGCAGAGAACCGATAGGGATGTGCAGGTATGCTTCTTTTAAGTCTACTGTTGCCAACCATGCATCTTTGCATAGCATAGGAAGCAGCTGGTGAAGAGTCAGCATTTTGAAATCACCAGAAAGGTGTTTAGAGTAGAAAGATCCAGGATAGGACACCATGTATTGCCTTTTCTGGGTACCAGGAAAAGTCTCGAATACAAACCTTGTCCCTTTTCCACTTCTGGTACCAACTGAATAGCCCTCATGCTTAAGAGAGAGAGAGAGAGAGAGAACTTGATTTTGGGCCTCTGCCCACTGATCTGGGGGTAGATTTGGCTACCTGCTTGGTGTTGGTAACGTGTGGAAGTGAAATCTGTATCTTTGGGACACCATATTCAAAACCCATTTGTCCTGGGTAATGAGTTCCCAGTTTCTGGCCTGCAGAACAATTTCCCCCTAAAGGAGCATTCAGTTGGGAAGTGCTTGGAAGTTTTAAAAGCAAGTCATTGAGACAGTTTTCCATAGGGGGGTCGTCTTACTACTCCCAGATATGGATGCGGAAATCCCCCACTGCTTAGTCTTGTGTGTCCCCTGGGAATGAAATCTGGGGTTTCTGCTGTGTCTGGGTTTGGCTTGAGAAGGCCTGGAAGGGGCACGAAAGGACCAATTCTTAGAGGGCCAATGCCTACTAAATCTAGGAGGCTGAACTTGCAAGAAATACAACAGTTTGCACAGATTTATCTTTAATCTTCCATCTTTTTAAGAACTTCCTCAGCTTTGTTGCCAAACAGGCGGTCCTGATTTAAGGGAGCATCTAACAGTTTAGCTTTAACATGATCAGGCAAAGATTGCTCCTTAAGCCAAGCATGCCTCCCGAGTACAGACCCAGTAATAGCAGCCCTGCAAGAGGCCTCTAATGAATCAAATCCACATTGTAAGGTATGTTTACCAACCTGTACCAGGATGCATTAAATCCTGTAATTATTTTCAGCACAGTCAGGAATCAACAATTTTCTGTTTAAGCAATCCAATAACATGTTGTTGATACTTTAACATATGAAACTGGCAATTTAAAGCCCTAATGGCCAAGGATGCAGAAGTGTAAACCTTCTTACCCCATCTATCCAGCATCCTGGAGTCTCTATCAGAAGGGGTAGGGTTTTTAGCAGTAGAAGCCTCAATGCCCTTGGGTCCCTGTGAAATAGTCTCTGGATCCGCAACAGGATTTTTAAAAAGCAACTTGTGTGAATCAGGAACCCTGTAATACTGGTCAGGTTTTCTGGGAGCAGGAGGCAAAGAATCAGGGGCCAAACTACATTCCAAAAAGGCATCAACAATGTCTAGTACAGGAGTTATAGCTAAAGGCCTATGCTGAGGCAGGAGTAAGAAATCCCCAAGCCTCTTTTTAGAATCAGAAACATTCTGGCTTTCCCAGTGGAAATGCTCCCTCAGAGTATGTAAGGTTTTACCAAAAGAAAAATCCCCTGGAGGGGAAGCAGAGGGAATAGAGTCCTCTGTATCAGAAAGTAGATAAGGGCATATCCAGATCATCAGAAGAATCATAAAAATAAGAATCCTGGTCAGAATATTCATAAACATCTTCAGTCCTAAGGTCTCTTAGAAGGGGGAGGTTGTCTTTCCCTGATTAAAGTTACAAGATCTTCAGCCATTCTTATCATTTGTTTTTTAGGCATAGAGGCCTGGGCATCTGTTTCTTAGGCATGGTTCGAGATTTAGGCCTAAATGAAGGAGGTGGTTTAATATGCAAGTCTGTAGGCCCGAATACACCCTCAGAAGCCGGTGCCTGCACAGCGGCTCTGGACCCATCCAAGGTAGAGTCATCCACAGGTTCCACAGTTGAAGCATCTCACGACATACCAGACTGCGAATGGGTCTCAGTAGAGGCCTGCAAATCAGAAGTAGCGGGTATATCAGGGGCTGCGAAAGTGCCTCACCGAGTACTGGCGACTGGCTTAGAAGCGTAGTCAGCAGCTTTGGACCTATGCGGCCTGTCTGTCTTTATCTTTGCATTTTTTCGAAAACCCAGTAGTCAGATGGCTTAACCCACAACATTTCTGGATAATTAAACAGAGAACCGAAATATTTAGAGGCGAAAAAATACAGATGATGGATAGTGCGCTGATTAAATAAAGCACAAAACAGACAGCAAGGTACGTCGTGGTCAGGGCCCAGGCAAGGAATACAGTATGAATTAAAATCTTTGTGAGGTACTTGCTTTCCACAAGTAATGCAATTATTAACTTTTAATGACATTGGTAAGGAGCAAGAAAAAGTTTCCCCAAAGGGGTACTTGGCTTTAGTTGAAGACTTCGGTTATGAAACTCAAACGAAAATTTCAGGAGTTAGCCGACCAGCACTTGCGAACTTGCTTCTGCTTCGGGCAACGGACGGCAAGAAAGACTGATGCAATAGCGCCGGCTGCAAGTTTTATACCCCTGACGTCATGGAAGAAGGGACAGCATCCGACGCAGGACCCAAGACTTTGTTAATCAGGCCGACTGAGAACTACTGCAAGCAGAACAGTGAAACACGAAGAACATCAGTCTGAAGTAGAAACCCTGTCCCCTTTGCTCTGTTGGAACAGGCTGAATAGCCCTGATACTGAGAAGAGAAAGTACTTGCTTTTGAGCCACTGCCCATTGGTTTGGGGGGAAGGTCTGGCAATCTGCTTGGGGTTGGCAGTGAATGGAAGTAGAATCTGTTTCCCTGGGATACAATGTTTAAGACCCAATGGTCCTGGGTAATGTATTCCCAGTTTTTTGCCTGCAGGGTGAGTTTTCCTCCTAAGGGTGCAAGTACTTGGGCATGGCTGGGAAGGATGCAGGAGAAGTCATTGTGAACTTTTTCCATAAGGGGGTGGCTTACCACTCCCTGTTTTTGAGGTTCGAGCACTCCATTGTTTAGATCTGTGCATACCCTGAGACTGTAGTCTTTGTGGTCTGTTGCCCCTGGGTTTGGACTGAAGGCCTGGGAGGGACTGGAAAGGACCAGTTTTTCGAAGGCCAAAGCCTACTGAATCTAGGTGGCTGTACCTGTAAGAAATCTTTAACAGTTTGCATAGATTTAGCTTTTTCCTCCATCTTTTTAAGAACAACTTCTGCTTTTGTGCCAAACATTCTTGATTTAATGGAGCATCTTAGTAATTTTGCTTTAACATGGTCTGGCAAGATTTGTTCCTTTAGCCAAGCATGCCTTCAAGACCCAGTGACAGCAGCCCTGCAAGATGCTTCTAAGCAATCAAAACCACACTGCAAAGTATGTTTACCCACTTGGTTTGCTGAATGCATTAACTCTTGTAATTCTTTATTTTCTGCACACCGGAATCAACAACATTTTTTGTTATATTAGTTCCATAATATGCTGCTGGTACTTCAACATGTGAAACTGGCAATTTAAAGCCCTGATGGCAAGAGATGCAGAGGTATATACCGTTTACCCATCTGTCTAAAGCCCTAGAATCCTTGTCTGAAGGGGTAGGGGTTTTGGCTGTAGTAGCCTTAATACCTTTAGGTCCCTGGGAAGTGGTCTCTGGATCCGCAATAGGATTTTTAAAGAGAAATTTGAGAGAGTCAGGTACTCTGTAGTACTTGTCAGGCTTTCTAGGAGCTGGAGGTAAAGTATCAGGGGTAAGACTTGATTCCATGAAGACATCTACAATATCCAGGACAGGGGGTATAGCTAGAAGCCTGTGCTGAGGCAAATCTAAAAATTCCCTGGGTCTCTTTTTTGACTGAGGGTAGTCCTGGCATTCCCAGCAGAAATGCTCTCTTAGGATATGCAAGGTTTCACCGAAAGAAAAGTCCTCTGGAGGAGAGGCAGAGGGAATGGAATCTTCTGCATCTGAATCCTCATAGATGGATAAGGGTATGTCCTGGTAATCAGGGGGGGTCAGAGTCATCGGACTCATGGTCTGTAGAATCGGAAGGAAAATCAATTTGGTCTTTTAGAGGGGGAAGGCTGGCTTCCCCTAATTAAAGTAAGAAGGTCTTCAGCCATTCTAAGCATTTGTTTCGGAGGCATAGGAGCTTGAGAATGCGCTCTGGTAGTCTATTTCCTAGGCGTAGTGCGAACTCTGTGCCACAGAAATTCAGTAGTTTTAGTCAAAAACGAAGTAGTCTGCTTAATACGAACATCGGAAGGGCTGAATACACCCTCAGAAGCCGGTGCCTGCACAGCGGCTCCGGACCCATCCAAGGTAGAGACATCCGCAGGTTCCATAGTCAAAGAAGCATCTCGCGGCATACCAGACTCCGAATGGGTGTCAGTGGAGGCCTGCGAATCTGTAGAAGCAGGTATCAAAGGCTGCGAAAGCACCTCACAGAGTACCGGCGGACTGGCAGCTAGCTTAACGGAAGCGTCGTCGGCAGTTTTGGACCTATGCGGTCTGTCTCTGTATTTATCCTTACTTTTTTTCAGATGATCGGCAGACGGATGGCTTAACGAACCCATTTTGGAATACAGAGAATGAGAGCGAAAGAATTTAGTGACAAAGATAGCCCGACAATGAATAGTTCGGGTGTTGAACAAGGCACAAAACCGACAGAGAGCAATGTCGTGGTCTGGGCCTAAACAGGTGATGCAGTAAGAATGAAAATCTGAGTTATTTGCTTTCCACAGGCAATACAAACTTTTTCCGACATCGGTCAAAGCAAGAATAAAGGATCCACAATGGGGTACTTGGCTTTAGAAGACTTGGGTTTGAAACTCAAAAAATGAAAATTTCAGGTAGCTTCCGACCAGCACTTGCGAACTGCTTCTGCTTCAGGCTCCCGCACGGCAAGAAAAGCTGATGTAATGGCATTGGCTGCATGTTTTATATCCCTGACATCATGGAAGAGGCAACAGCATCAGATGCAGAAATCCCAAGATTCTGGTATTCGGGCCGACTGAGGGCTACCTGCAGGCAGATGACCCTAGTGTGATGACTGCAACAGTGAAACACGAAGAACATCTAAAAGCAAGTCTGTGTTCTGAGAGACTGCCTTCCAATCTATCTGCAAATATACAGAGCTGAGTATATATTTTTGGTTTTAGAGTTTGTACTGTTAATTGTTGCTTAGATCTCTGTTGAAATGGTTGTCTCCCTGTTCTGAGAGACTGCTTTCCAATCTATCTAGTACACATGGTCAAAGTTACATTTTTGCTTCAGCACTAGTAAAGCTGGATGTGCATATTATTACTCCTCTAAATACTGTACCCCAGGTGCCTACTAGTCAGCCTGCATATAAAAAGCCAGTATAGTTGGTAGAATTTGCCTACATTAATACCTCTTTATCGGAACAATGGCACTACAATATCACAAAGATTCTCCTAGTAGCCTTATGTTTAAAGACTTATCAAGGGCTCTCTTGCAGTGTACTGTTCGCTTCAACCTACATTTATAGCTTTTAGCAGTACTGAATGAATGTAAATTATTGCCATACCTGCATAACATAACTTCATGTACTAAGTTCACTTCTTCTGCATCCTGCCTATTTCAAATCCAAAACCTAGAGTCTACCTGCCTGCCAGCTACGGACCCCTTTCAAAATAACCTGAACTCCCACTGGACTGCTATCCTAGCACTCTTCCAGTAAAGAAGTAAACATATATGTAATGCTCCCTAAAACTGGCAGTAAAGCATATGCTTGACATTTTTTACTTTTGGTGATTAAAAGCTCGCTTCACAGCCAGGAAAGCAAGCAGGCATAGCCCCTCTCTACCCTGTACCTAGCATACTTTCTATTCTCACTGGCACAAGCCCTTTCTCCAGAGTATTTTCTCCCTTCCCAATTCCTTGATCAGCCATAGCCAGCAGCCATAGCCCCTCTCTACCCTGTACCTAGCATACTTTCTATTCTCACTAGCACAAGCCCTTTCTCCAGAGTATTTTCTCCCTTCCCCAATTCCTTGATCAGCCTTTCTCCCAGACAGAACTTCCATTGTAATACATAACCTGTCCACTAGGTTGCACCCTTATTTCAGTCAATCCTACACCTTATTTATTTAGCCCTCTGGCTTATAATATTAATACATCTCAACATGATTATTCTAAGCCCTGCTCTTAACATACTCTCACCTTTAAAACCTACTTTTACGATCATCATCTAGCTATTCTCTGACCTGCTCTACTACTGCATTCCCACTTATCTATACATAACTAAAACTTACCTTAATAAACCTCTTCCACTGATTGTTCCTATCGAGCTCCTTCCTTCTTGTGTCTAAATGCTCTGTTCGCCCTGCGGGCTCACTCCGCTCCCCTACCCTAGCCACATATCCCACCCACCCCCAGGGGTCCTACCTTTATTCAAATCACATATCCCTCCCTCCGACCTAATTACCCAATAGCAGCTCCTTCCTCTTCCCCCTCCCTCTCCACCAAACATTGGAGGAAAGGTGAAGGAAAATTCCTAATCACTACCTTCTCACTTAAAGTCTCACTTCTTCCTCCCTCCATAAACAATTAAAGCACTCTTCTCTCCTCCTATACCCGCACTGCTTCAGAGACATCCTCCTTTCTCCTTATCCTCTACCATTCTCTTTTTTTTTTCAATATGCATAAGTCACCACTCTCTCTACACCCCTTGCTTTCTCCTGGTCTTCCTAATTCCTCTCTACTACACCAGCTCGTTCTCCTTCACTGCTTATGTAATATTACCTACAAAAATAACCTCCTCACAACCCCACCTTCACCTACAATCCTTCTCACATTTCTACTCTCTCTCTTCCTCAGCCCAACCCATTTCACCTATTCCACCTTAAAATCTTTTCCTCTACAATTAAGATACTGTCTCCTAAACTACTCCTGTATTTTCCAAAACTCACATTATTTAAACTCAAATGGCTAAAGGATACCTCCAACAATCTAGCCCTTGCTATGGATATCCACCCCAACCCTTGTCCTAGTCCCCCTACTTGCAACACCTACCCCCTTCCTCCTCCCACAACACCCTACAAATCTTTACCATGAACGCCTAGAGTCTTAACAAAGCTCATCACTTTCAAGCTTGGCTATGCCACAACCAGACATCTTAGCAATCTCTGAAACTTGGCTCAAACCCCATATCTCAGATGCTGAGATCCTACCTCCAGGATTCAATATTCTCAGAAATGACCGACCAAATAAGAAAGGGGGTGGCTCTGTCTTAGTATACTCCAACCTCCTCACCTTAATACCCCTCCAAACTCCAATTCCACATTTCCAGAATAAAGAATTGACTGCTGGACTGCTAAAAATGAATAAACACAAGAATATCTGCATAATAGCCCTTTATATATCTCTCCTGGTAACTATATCTCTACCCTTGAGGATATTCTCCTATGAGCCTCTACTGAAATTAAGTATGAAACCTATATTTTAGGAGATGTAAATATTGACTGGAACAAAATTAATAGCACCTCTCCCTCCCTATCCATCAACCTCTATTACTTCTCTCAAATAATTCACTCAGTCACCCGACCTAACAAAGTAAACCCCCCTGGTTCCACTTTAGACTGGATCTTAAGTCTCTGATCCTAATAAAATAACCAACTCTGGCACAACTCCTGACTCCATCAGCGACCATTTCCCAGCTTACATTCATCGCTCAATGACCTCTTCCCCTCACCAACATCAATATATTTATACCCGTAACCTCAGTAATTTAAACCCCACATCATTCTCAAGCATTCTCAAACAAATGAACTGGCAAATACTAAACTCCCTTCCTCTTGACAATGCTATAGAACACTTCAACTCTGTCTTCCTAGACACTCTAAACTCCCTTGCCCCTCTTAGACAGAAGAGGGTAAAGACTAATACAGTTCATTAGCTATCTAAAGATACTAAGAAAATTATGCACCAAAGGGTCAAACTTTGGAAGCTCTACCAAAAAGATAAACTTCCCAATACCCTGCTCCAATACAAACAGCAATGTAACCTAGCAAAACAGCTAATAACCAAGGACAAAAAGTCCTACATCATCAAACTCCAGTCCAACGACAACAAAAACCCCAAGCAATTCTGGAAATCAATAAATTCACTGCTTAATCCAGGATCCAGAAATAATCCTTGTCCTGACCCAAGTAAGTCGGATCTTGATCTAACCTCTGATTTTAACTCATTCTTCTTAGAAATTATTGCTGACTTGACCAGGACCTTCCCCAACATTAACCCTCCAGCCCCTCTCTCTTCCTCATCCAACCCCACTAATAACTTCCCCCCTTGTTACACTTCAAACCTGCGTCTACTAACTCCATAAAAAGACTTCTATCCAAACTTAAACCATGCTCTAATGCTCCTGACAACATTCCCTCTGCCTTCCTAAAATGTGCTGCTGATACCTTAGCTCTCCCAATCAATATTATAATCAACAAATCTATTAAGGAATCTTACATCCCCAAACTTTGGCGCTCAGCTTATATTCTTCCCCTTCATAAAGGGGGCAAAAACAACAGCATCTCCAACTTCCGCCTAATCACTCTGCTCTCTCCAATCTCTAAAATCCTTGAAAAGTGCATTCACCTTCAACGTATGCCTTACCTGGCCCAAAACAATCTTCTTACACCTACACAACATGGCTTCTGCCCAGGTCATAGTAACTGCTCTACTCTCTCTTAGAAACAGATATACACGGATTCCCCAATAAGTTCTCGCTCACCTTCAATTGACTAAAGGAAGAAAAAGTACAGTTTTGTACCTACCATAAATGTAGATGTTCGAAGATCCACATTGCTGCAGTCCTTACACTTGGGTAGTCCGCTGTCCTCGGTCGGCCCGAATATCAAAGTATTAGGCTGACGTCGGTCAAGGCGCTTAAGACTGACATCAGGACGTCAGGGTACAAATGCGCATGACCGACGCCATATCCTCAGTCTTTTCTTGCCCCAGATGTCAGAAGACCCTAAAAAGAAAGGTCAAAACCAAAAGACAGCAAAAACCAACCAACCACCCTTGCACTAATCCTATGTACAATATATATAATATACACAATATTTACAACCCAACCCACACAACCGCCTCTAACTACAGAGGGGAAGGAGGGAGGGTAAATTGGACTGCAGCAATGTGGATCTTCGAACATCTACATTTATGGTAGGTACAAAACTGTACTATGTTCTTCATCTCACATTGCTGCAGTCCTTACACTTGGGTAGAATCCCAAAGCAGAGGTAAGGGAGGATGGCAAAACTATAAAGCAGTAGGAGCTGCCAAAATGCCCTGTAAAATTGCAGTGGCAAAACCAGCCCTAGATTTAGAGTAAAGTGGAAGGTGATAATGCTTAGAGAAAGTATGCACCGAACTCCAAGTAGCTGCCTCCAAAATATCTTTAGTTGCCACCCCCCTTAAAAAAGCTGTAGAAGTGGCAGTAGCCCTAGTGGAATGAGGCCTAATCCCAGCTGGAATCTCCTTACCATGATGGGAACAACAGAAAGCAATGCAAAACCCAATCCACTTAGAAATAGTTTGTTTTGACACAGGCTTGCCCTGAGAACCTAAAACAAATGAAACAAATAACTGCTGAGACTGCCTGAACCCTTTAGTTCTGCTCAAATAATATCGCAACTGCCTGTGTACATCCAAAGTGTGCAAAATATCTTTTCCCCTTTATTTTGGGGGTTTGCATAAAAAGTAGGCAAATGAATAGTTTGGTTTAAAGCCACACTAGAAACCACTTTAGGCATAAAGGAAGGATTAGTACGCAAAGATACCCTATCCTTATGGAAAATTAAGAAAGGCTCAACCGCCATAAGGGCCTGCAATTCAGAAACCCTTCTTGCAGAGGTAATGGCCAACAAAAAAGCAGTCTTCCATGATAAATATTTCAACTCGGCAGTAGCTGCAGGCTCAAAAGGTTGTAGAGTGAGTTTCTCCAACACAAAATTGAGATCCCAAGCAGGAGTAGGAGCTCTACGTGGGGGTCTTATATTCTTTGCCCCTCTAAGGAATTGCTTAAACAAAGGATGAGAAAACAATGGTGGGTCACAGTCATAGTGAGCAGAAATTGCTGCAGCATGAACCTTAATAGAAGAGAAGGACAAACCTTTGTCCAGTAATTCAGTAAGATATTGAAGAGCCACACTTAAATTAGGTTCAGAAACATCAAATTCCTTTGCTGTACTCCAAAATAAAAATCTCTTCCATTTATCCGCGTACACTTTCCTTGTACTAGGCCTTCTGGCCTCCAAAATAACATTCAAAACTTGCTGTGGAAGCGGAGACCCTCCAGGGTTCAAAACAGAATATGCCAAGCTGTTAGGTGAAGAGAGTGAAGTTTGACATTGAGTAAATGACTGTTCTCCTGAGACAGCAGGTGTGGAATCGAAGGTAAAGGCCATGGAGGCTCCCGTACCAGACTTCTCAGTAATGGGTACCAGTGCTGTCGAGGCCAATCTGGAGCTATTAAAATCATCTTTGGCTTGTCCTGTCTGACCTTTAGGAGTACCTTTGGGAGGAGAGGCAGAGGTGGAAAGGCATACACATGAAGATTGCTCCAATTGAAAGAAAGAGCATCCACTTTCCAAGCTGTGGGATGAAACCTTTTTGTGCAAAACTTTGGCAGCTGGTAGTTTAGTGGAGAAGCGAACAGATCTATGTCTGGAGTTCCCCATGACACTGTCAATTTCTGAAATACATGAGGATCCAATTTCCACTCGTGGGGATCCATAATTGTCTGCTCAACACATCTGCTAAGGAGTTCTGTGCTCCGGCAGAAACCTTGCCTGAAGATTTAGCTGTAAACTGAGAGCAGTCTCCCACAAAATCATTGCTTGCCTGCATAGAGGATAAGAATGTGTTCCCCTTGCTTGTTGATGTACCACATGACAGTTGTGTTGTCTGTTAGAATCAACACCTGCCCTGGAAGAAGTAAATCCTTGAAAGCTATTAATGCAAATTGGACTGCTAACATCTCCTTCAAGTTGATATGTAGATGTTGTAGTCTGGCAGGCCACGTGTCATGTATCCACTTTCCATTTAGATGAGCTCCCCAAGCTTTGTCTGAGGCATCTGTCGTTAGAATCTGACTCGCCTCTGGCCGGGTCACAGAGAGTCCCTTGTTTAGGTGACATTCCTGAGCCCACCACAAAAATTCCTTTTGAATGCAAGGTATTATCTGAATGACAGTGTCCATATCTTGGCAGTGCTGTGTCCATACATTTTTGAGATACCATTGTAGCTTCCTCATATGCAGTTTGGCATTGGGAAGCACCAGAATACAAGATGCCATGAACCCCAAGGCTTGAAGGACTGTCCTTGCAGTCAGCCTGGACTGATGAGACAATTGATGGAAGTAAAGGGAAAGATTCTTTTGTTTGTCCGGGGTCAAAAAGGCCATCTGGGATGCTGTATTCAGTCTCACACCCAGAAAGCACATGTCCTGAGAGGGTACTAGACTGGACTTTATTTCGTTTACAGAATACCCCAGGCATCTTAGCACTGCTATCACATATTGCAAATGATGAAGAAGTTCGTCCCTTCCTTGAGCCAGAATCAGGCAATCGTCCAAATAAGGATAGATATGTATTCCTTTTAGCCTGAAGAAAGCTATCACTGGAGCCAGAACTTTCGTGAACACTCTGGGCGCAGTAGATAAGCCAAAGGGCAATGCAGAGAACTGATAATGAGAAGTCCCAGCCCGAAAACGCAGATACTTCCTGCAACTTAGCCTGATAGGAACATGAAGGTAAGCCTCCTTGAGATCCAGAGTCACCATCCAGTGATCTTTGCCCAGCAGAGGTAAAAGCTGTTGTAACGTCAACATTTTGAACTTGGGAATGTCCAGATAAGTGTTGAGGATAGATAAATCCAAAATTGGTCTCCACGTGTTCCCCTTCTTTGGTACTAGGAACAGGCGAGAATAAAATCCTAGGCCCACTTCTGGCAGAGGGACCGGCTGTATGGCCCCTATTTGAAGCAGCAGAGAAATTTGTTTGTGAGCCTCTATTCTTTGCTGAGGAGGAACGTCTGGCATGCCTTTGAAAGGAGGCAAGGTATGGAAATAAAACTTGTAACCTTGGCGTATGATATCCAATACCCATCTGTCTTGGGTAATTAAACTCCAATTTTCCTTGAAGAGTGCCAACCTTCCTCCCAAAGGTGCTGCCAGACGAGAAGGCTCTGGCAGCTGAAAAGGTAGGTCATTGGGCCTGTTTACGAAAGGACTGGCCCCTGCCCTCACCCGAAGACTGTGCAGGTGAACTCCCTGTTCTAGGCCTGAAAGAGCCCTGAGCTCTGCCCCTACCACGTCTAGATCTACCCCTAGACTGTGAATCATAAGAAGGGTACGGTCCAACCCCTTAGCAGGCCAATTCCTACTAAACTTCGGAGGCTGAACTTGCAAAAAATCTTTAACAGTCTGCATAGACTTAGCCTTGTCTTCCATTTTCTTTAAGACTGCCTCCACAGGTGAACCAAACACAGACTGTAAAGGAGCATCTAAAATCCTTGTCTTAACATGGTCAGATAAATTCTGATCCCTCAGCCAGGCGTGCCTGCGAAGAACTGACCCAGTGGCAGCTACCCTAGACGAGGCCTGTACAGCATCAAAACCACATTGTAAAGAATGCTTACCCACCTGTTCAGAAACATGTACCAAATCTTGTAATTCTTTACACTCAATAACTTCCGCCAGAGCATCTACCTTAGACTTCAATTGAGAAAGAAGATAGTTTTGATATTTCAACATGTGAAACTGGCAATTCAAAGCCCTCATAGCTAAGGTGGAAGAAGTATAGACTTTCTTTCCCCATCTATCCAAAGCCCTGGCCTCTTTATCTGGAGGAACCGGATTTTTTACAACAGAGGCCTTGACACCCTTAGGTCCCTGACTAACAGTTTCTGGGTCCGCCCTAGGACTCTTATAAAGATATTTATGAGCTTCAGGCACCCTGTAATACCTGTCCGGTTTAACAGGAGCAGGAGGCAAAGAATCAGGATTAAGTGAAGCCTCTGCAAACACATCTTCCATAACATCCAGAACAGGAGGTATAGCCAAAGGCCTATGCTGGGGTAAAAGCAAAAATTCCCTAAGCCTTTTCCTGGAATCAGAGAAGTCCTGACCTTCCCACTTAAAATGTTCCCTCATGGAATGAAGAGTCTCTGAAAAAGAAAAATCCTCTGGAGGAGAAGCAGAAGGAGTAGAATCATCCACATCAGAATAAGGAGAATACTCCTGCAAGTCTTCAGCCGAAGACTCTGAAACATCCGAAGCCTGCTCAAAACTCCCCAACTCTGGTTCCACCCTAGGCCTCTTATCAGGAGGGGGCAAAGAACCTCTAATCAAAGTAATTAAATCTTCTGCCATTTTAAGCATGTGCTTCTTGGGCATAGATCCTGATGAACTAGGAGTGACACCAACAGAAGCTAAACCTGGCCTGCCTCTGGGAGAAGCCTTGGAAACAGAAGGAGAGGGCCTAACCACCCTAGGAAGGGAGGGGAGTACAGTAACCTGAGAAGCCCCTTCAGCCTGACCTGCCTCCTGAGAGGCCACATCCTGCAATAACAAAGTCTCCCCCTGGGACTCCAGAGAAACCTCCGGCGGAACCACCGGTTCCACTGACGCCTCTAAAGAACCGGCGTCCGCACGGATGACTCTTCTTGCCTGGGTTTAGCTGCTTTGTCTTTGCGCTTCTTGAAGAAGCGGGCCGGAGCATCCGGCGGCATATTATAATTGCACCGCTTCCGAAGACCAACCTGGCACAATCTAACCTTCGCTTAATAGTGCGCTTATTGAACCTAGCACAAAAGCGACACCCAACAACGTCGTGCTCAGGCCCCAAACAAGGAATACACAAAGTATGATAATCTCTATGCGGTATCTGTTTCCCACAAAAATACAGTTATTCACTTTTTCTGACATCCGGTAAACCACTGAGGCAAGAAAAACTAAAATATTCCCCAACGGGGTACTTAGCCAACTTTGACTCGGTCTGAAACTCCGAATTCGAAAAATTTCAGAACACCGAACGGCACTTGCAACGCTGCTTCTGCATCGGACCATGCGGCAAAAAAGACTGAGGATATGACGTCGGTCATGCGCATTTGTACCCTGACGTCCTGATGTCAGTCTTAAGCGCCTTGACCGACGTCAGCCTAATACTTCGATATTCGGGCCGACCGAGGACAGCGGACTACCCAAGTGTAAGGACTGCAGCAATGTGAGATGAAGAACATCACCTCTCTCCTTTGTAAGAAAATGCTGCCGTTTATTTCCAAATGAGAATAAAAACAGTTGTATATCCACAATTGTCCCAAACTGATGAAACAGTGGTTAAGCGCTTTCACCCGTATAACGGGCTTCCTCAGAACACTGTATAACAATTTTAGACGCCTTAAATAGATTCTTTTGGTGCCAAAGATTTTTCAAAATCTTTAAGGGATAATACCCTATTATTGTATTCACCGTAAACATTAACTTGCATATACTAAACCAAATACGATCTACTGATGTTATAATACTATTGAAATGATAGTGATATTAAACATTTCCATCTAAACTACAACTCTTTTAACGTGTTAAAAAGTTGTTATAACATCTAAGACCAATAATGTAACTGGTGGTGTATATTGATGTCATCACCACCAAATGGCTTAAACAATTCCTCCCCGTTAATGTCATATCAAAAACATAACATTTATCTGCCTCATAATATTGTATATCTATATTTAAAATCTATATTTGAAAAACCTAATATTTCTAGATAAAGCACTATAAAATACTACACTATAAAGTTAATGTCCGTATAAGTTTCCTATAACATTCCGCTTCTTTTTTTTGTTAGCGATCGGACCCAATATATTCATTCTACTAAAATCCACTAACTTATCATAAATAATAAATCAAATATGACTGCTGAATAAAAATACATTTAAAACAATAGTTTAAAAAATTTTTTTTCTTACTTTGATAATATATAAAAGCAATTTGAATAAACAATTGAAACATAGTATCGGCGAATGCTAATTACTGTAAATACTACGCTGTCAGTTCAAATTAGTCAACTGACCGGGACAACATCATGGTCCCCAGTCCACTAATATCAACACCTACATTTAGCAAGCTCAATACAGGTCAACAGAGGTCCGCTGCACTGACTAACAAATGTGACTAATGGTACAATACCTCCCTTTTTACTATCTTGTTCAGTCACACTATATAATATTACAATCTAATCTTGATATCAATACTAAAGTCTACATGCAGGTGTTTGCGAGTATCAAACCCCACCAATCTATTTCTGCACGCATTAAGTGTGCCAAGCAAGTGAATGTTCCTCTCATGGGAGCAAGACTACTTCAGGTGTCCTATATTACTTGGGATATGTGAAAAGATTGTCGTTCATGGTTAACAATTCATAATACCCCATATCTGTCTGAAAATAAAATAAAATGTGAAATGAAATATTAAAGAAAATAATGAAAAAAATGTAAGGACTGATCCTATTCACCCACACTAACTGTCCTAAGAAGGTAGGAATTAACATGGATGAATGAAAAAAGTAATGTAATAGGGGATATTATGGGGAATCTGTATTAATGTAGTAAGATGGGTTTTAATGAAATACTATCATTTAACCCAGGTAAGGTGGTTGCATCCAGATATATTTGCCACCATGCCTCCTTGAATATTAGGTGCATTTTAGAGTCACCTCCTCTGGGATCAAATTTAATAATGTCAATTATCCCAAACTTAAATCCTTTTATATGCCCCTTAGTTTCTATGTGTCTTGATAAGGCATTGGTGGAATCCTTCTTAATTTTATAAACAGGTTCGTAAATGCCTCTATTTAAACTTCTCTCGGTCTTTCCCACATAGAAACAGGGGCATTGATTGCACATCGCTAGATATACTACCATTTTGGAGTTGCATTTACCCTTTAAAAAACTTTATTTTAGTTCTCATGATGTTTTGCAACTTAATTTCCTTATCTTCATAAATATAATTACATTGACTACATCATCCACATTTTTAGTATAATTTTCAATGGGTGTGTTATACTTCCTATCACTTAGTGTATGTTTTTGCAATAACCTTTAAGTTATTACCCATCTTGTATACTATTCCTGGTTTCTTTCCCATAATGGCTGATATGGGATCACCTGTTATTAAATACCAGTATTTATTTAGTAGATCCAATAATATCTCTAGATGATGGGCTGTATAACATAATATAAGCTCTCCGATGACTGCTGTTAATAATGGTCCCTGAATTGGTACTCATTCTTGTATTGGTGTCTCCTAGTGTTTGACTACTGGATCCTAATAGAGGTTTATATTTCTTTCCCCATTCATCCAAGATATATTGAGTCACATTGTTCATCATATCAACAGGATATCCTCCGTCTCTGAACATATTGGTTATATTGTTTATTTCACTAACCGAGATTACATGGTCAGATGTCATTCTTGAGGCCCTGATGCACTGACCCTTAAAGATATTATATTTGAGTTTGGGGGGGGGGTAGCTGTTATATTCTAAGCAATCGTTAGAAAACGTATTTTTCCTGTGAATTTTAGAATGTAATTTCCCTTCATGCTCATATATAAAAGTGTCTAGATAAGCTATACCAACTGTATTGTATGTAAGCAAATTTTAGAAATTCATTGCTATCATTTAGGAACTGTATAAATTGTTCCAACTTCTCGATACTGGAGTTCCAAAGAATATAAATGTAGTCAAGAAATCTGGAATAGTGCATGATGTGGGGGAAATAGGAACAGGGTGCAAAGTTCCCAATCCAACTCGTACTAACGAGTCGGAGGACAGTATAGCCATACCTAATGGACAGATTTCCAACAAGACAAGATGCCCGATTGTATCATTACTGAACCCCTAAATAGCAGTAAAATGAATTTCAGATTTCACTTTTGATTTCTCAGTCTACGATATTGATGAAGAAGCCCATAGACTGGGAACTAAACCCAAGAGACCACTTCCGACCAAGACGTATTCCAATGTGGTTGGGAGAACTACACAATACTCCAAAGGTACTGTGGATTATAATAGTCAATATAATGGGATCCTTGATAAAGGCAAAGATGTACAAGAGACCCAACTTAACCAATTTTTATCTAAGGGCTGTGACTTTGCAAAACAGTCAATAGATGTACAGAATAACTATAAGGTTAAAGGGGATAGACTGAAGGAGATGATTTACTCCAAGGGAAAACATCTGAAAAATATTAATGGAGTAAAAACAAACAATGCGTACATTAAGACATGTATAGAGATGAAAATGGTACCTAAGCAGTTGAGATTCTTTAAGGTACCAATGGGTATTCAATATGACTGCCAATGTTAAGGAAGAATTCAATTCATTTTTTGATGAATGTGGTTTTAAGTTTATGCAACTTTTGTTAAAACACAATGATGAAAAGTTAAGTTAATTCATGAAACTGAACATCTTTAATGAGCTTATAAATAAGGATTTATTATTCCCTGAATGGGAGAGATTGTATAAAAAACAATTTGATATAGCTGAAAGGTGGATGCAAAACTTGTGCAAAACAAAGCACAAAAAAATACATAGAGATTTAAATCAATATAAGAATGGGACCGTATACACATGGTATACAGAGAAAATAAATGGGAGAACACATCAGTATTATGATTTAGATGAAAAACATTAGGAGGGGTATATAGAGAGAGAATTCACCCCCAGAAACTCACATTTTTGGAGGGAACAAGACACAGGGGCAACCTTACAGAAACAGTTATATGAAAGGAAGGGGGAGGAACAACAACAGGAGATGGTAAGCATAGAAAGTATTAGGACTTCTAAAAACAAACAAGAAAAAACTGGAGATTTTTTATACAGTTTGACTGGATTCAATTTATAATTACTCCAATTTGGAAATACATGAAGGGCATTTTAACATTCTAGCTAAGGGAATGAAATTTATCCCTACACCTAGATTTGATTTGGTAGACAGTATATGTGAATTAAAAAAATTCACAAGGAAAATGAATTTTGCTATTATGTTTAATGACAAAGGTCATAATAATAAGCAACAGCAAGAGAAATTACCAAACAATATTAATTCTGAATTGGTAGTAAAGAGCTCTTTTATACCCCCTGGTTACCCAGTAGTTGAAATGTATGAAAAATTAACGACAAAGGAGTTTTACAACTTATACAGGACACAGCATAACGAAAGATGTAGTAATTTAACTACTAAAGAAAAAGGAAACATTAATGGAATTACAAATAGATCCTGGTATTAGGGTGATGAAACCGGATACAGGTAGGGGAATTGTTATATACGAGAGCCAAGAATATAACAAGAAAATGTATGACATTTTATATGATGCTGGTAATTATGAACCCATTTCACTTAAAGAAATCAACATTGCCTATCGGAGAATTGATTCATATCTAGAGGAATATTTAATAGATGGCAGAAATAGTACAGAAACACACAAATTTATGACAGTCAAGCATCCTAGACTAGCTACATTAGTAGGTATACCCAAGATTCACAAAAGTATAGACTATCCTCCTTTCAGACCCATCATTTCTGGAAGTGAATCAAAAACATTCCCAATTGGGAAATATATTGATGTGAGACTTAAACACGTATATGGAAAAACACCATATATGGTAAAGGACTCTTGGGAATTTTTGAAGGTATATCCTATAGAAAAATGGAGGAAAGGATGGTTGTTTGTCACTATAGATGTGACAGATTTATTCTCATGTATACCCAAAGAGAAAGGACTTGATGCCTTCTCGAATAGTATAAGAAAATATTCTGATTTAGAATGGGACAAAGTCAATTTAATCACTGAGTGCATAAGTATTGTTTTGGACAACAATTTTACATATTTTGAGGGGGAACATTTCAAACAGACCAGGGGGGTAGCTATGGGAGCAGCTTGTGCTCCCATTTTTGCCAACCTGGTCATGTTGGATTGGGAACTCAACACCCTGTTCCCCAGTTCCTATTTCCCCCCACATCATGCACTATTCCAGATTTCTTGACGACATTTACATTCTTTGGAACTCCAGTATCGAGAAGTTAAAACAATGTATACAGTTCCTAAATGATAGCAATGAATTTCTAAAATTTACTTACTCATACAATACAGTTGGTATAGCTTATCTAGACACTTATATATGAGCATGAAGGGAAATTACATTCTAAAATTCACAAGAAAAATATGTTTTCTAACGATTACTTAGAATAGAACAGCTACCAACCCCCCCCAAACTCAAATATAATATCTTTAAGGGTCAGTGCATCAGGGCCTCAAGAATGACATCTGACCATGTAATCTTGGTTAGTGAAATAAACAATATAACCAATATGTTCAGAGACAGAGGATATCCTGTTGATATGATGAACAATGACTCAATATATCTTGGATGAATGGGGAAAGAAATATAAACCTCTATTAGGATCCAGAAGTCAAACACTAGGAAACACCAATACAATTCAGGGACCATTATTAACAGCAGTCATCAGAGAGCTTATATTATGTTATACAGCCCATCATCTAGAAATATTATTGATCTACTAAATAAATACTGGTATTTAATAACAGGTGATCCCATATTATCAGCCATTATGGGAGAGAAACCAGGAATAGTATATAAGATGGGTAATAACTTAAAAAGGTTATTGCAAAAACATACACTGAGTGATGAAGTATAACACACCCATTGAAAATTATACTAAAAATGTGGATGTTGCAGTCAATGTAATTATATTTATGAAGATAAGGAAATTAAGTTGCAAAACATCATGAGAACTAAAAAAGTTTTTAAAGGGTAATTGCAACTCCAAAATTGTAGTATATCTAGCGATGTGCAATCAATGCCCCCGTTTCTATGTGGGAAAGATCGAGAGAAGTTTAAATAGATGCATTTACGAACATGTTTATAAAATTAAGGATTCCACCAATGCCTTATCAAGACACATAGAAACTAAGGGGCATATAAAAGGATTTAAGTTTGGGATAATTGACATTATTAAATTTGATCCCAGAGGAGGTGACTAAAATGCACCTAATATTCAAGGAGGCATGGTGGCAAATATATCTGGATGCGACCACCTTACCTGGGTTAAATGATAGTATTTCATTAAAACCCATCTTACTACATTAATACAGATTCCCCATAATACCCCCTATTACATTACTTTTTTCTTTCATCCATGTTAATTCCTACCTTCTTAGGACAGTGTGGGTGAATAGGATCACATTTTTTTCATCATTTTCTTTAATATTTCATTTCACTTTTTATTTTCAAACAGATATGGGGTATTATGAATTGTTAACCATGAACGACAATCTTTTCACACATCCCAAGTATATAGGACACCTGAATAGTCTTGCTCCCATGAGAGGAACATTCACTTGCTTGGCACACAATGCATGCAGAAATAGATTGGTGGGGTTTGATACTGGCAAACACCTGCATGCAGACTTTAGTATTGTTATCAGATTAGATTGTAATATTTTATAGTGTGACTGAACAAGATAGTAAAAAGGGAGATATTATACCATTAGTCACATATGTTAGTCAGTGCAGTGAACAATGGCTCTGTTGACCTGTATTGAGCTTGCTAAATGTAGATGTTGACATTAGTGGACTGGGGACCATGATGTTGTCCTGGTCAGTTGACGAATTTGAACTGACAGCGTGCTGCAGTTTTAAATGACAGCACGCCATAGTATTTACAGTCATTAGCATTCGCCGATACTATGTTTCAATTAATTCAAATTGTTTTTATATATCAAAGTAAGAAAGAAAAAATTTTTAAACTGTTTTAAATGTATTTTTTATTCAGCAGTCATATTTGATTCATTATTTATGATAGGTTAGTGGATTTTAGTAGAATGAATATATTGGGTCCGATCGCCAACAAAAAAAGAAGCGGAATGTTATAGGAAACGTATACGGACATTAACTTTATAGTATAGTATTTTATAGTGCTTTATCTAGAAATATTAGGTTTTTCAAATATAGATTTTAAATATAAATGTACAATATTAGGAGGCAGATAAATGTTATGTTTTTGATATGACATTAACGGGGAGGAATTGTTTAAGCCATTTGGTGGTGACGATGACATCAATATACACCACCAGTTACATTATCGGTCTTAGATGTTATAACAACAACTTTTTAACACGTTAAAAGAGTTGTAGTTTAGATGGAAATGTTGTTTAATATCACTATTATTTCAATAGTATTATAACATCAGTAGATCGTATTTGGTTTAGTATATGCAAGTTAATGTTTACGGTGGATACAATAACAGGGTATTATCCCTTTAAGATTTTGAAAAATCTTTGGCGCCAAAAATCTATTTAAGGCATCTAAAATTGTTAGACAGTGTTCTGAGGAAGCCCGTTATATGGGTAAAGTGCTTAACCACCGTTTCATCAGTTTGGGACAATTGTGGATATACAACTGCTTTTATTCTCGTTTGGAAATAAACGGCAGTATTTTCTTACAAAGGAGAGAGGCGTTTTCTTCCTTTAGTCAATTGAAGGCGAGCGAGCACTTATTGGGGAATCCGTGTATATCTGTTATCAGTATTCATTTGGATATCTCTCTTAGAAACAGTCAATCTAGCCCGAGACTCTGGACATAGTCTCTACTGTTCTGCTCGATCTGTCCAAAGCATTCAACATTTTCACACAAACACCTTCTTTATCACCTCTCAAAGCTCCATCTTTCCCCAGACACTATAGCCTGGTTCTCCAGTTACCTATCAGATAGAACTCAAGGCAGTCAAGTGGAAGTACTCTACCTCTTCCTTCTTACCTACCCCAACTGGCGTACCACAGGGATCTATCCCAGGGCTCATGTTTTTCATTTTCAATATCTTCATAAACAACTTTCATGCTGCCATTCCTGATCCCAAAATTATTCAATATGCAGATGATTCTACCTTAGTCTGCTCTGCCTCTAACCTCTCAGAATTTCTGTCTAAAACACAAACTGCCTTCTCAAACACCGAAAATTGGATGCGCCAAAACCACCTCTCTCTCAATGCAAACAAATCAAAAATTCTACTTTTACCTCCCACAAAGTCATTCTCCTACAACAAAAATGCCTTCAAAGTGCTAAGTCAAACTAATTCAGCTACAGAAGTGGTTCCTTCCGCTAAACAACTCGGTATTACTATTGATGAACATCTCAAGTTCGATATCCATATTCAACAAAATATTAAGAAAACCTACCAAAAGCTAGGTATGCTGTATAGGAACAATCGCTTCCTCTCATACTACTAGGAATACTCTAGCCACCACTTATCTACTGCCTTCCTTATTATATGGAGCCCCCTACTAACTAACCTATCCTCCTCTATTTCCTCCAAACTAGAAAACTGCTATAATAAAATCTCAAAATTTGCTACCAAATCTAAACCTTCTACCCATCACTGCCTTACCCTAAGATCCCTAAAGTGGCTTGAACCCAAACTACTTAGACTTCCTCCAACTCACCACTGCACACACACTTGTATATCACCCAACTAAGTGTCCAGTGCTAACTAATATCCTCCCCCATTACATCCCCAATAGAACTCTCAGATCCAAGCATCAAAACCCACTTGCTATCACCAAACCCAAAAGTACAGCAGGCCAACTTCTTCTTGCTGTCTCTAGGCAAAAAATGGAATTCCCTTCCTCCCTCTCTAAGAACCATCCCAAACTTAGAAAACTTAAAAACCTCAGCTTACCAAACACCTGGCCACAAAAGGGAAATGCAATTGCCACCATCTAACCTAATCTTCCTTAGTCCATTCCCCTGGGAGGTTTTCCCACTCTGGTTCCTAAGCCCTCAACAATTCTCCCTTCAGCTATGCTCCTGGGGGTTTTCCCCCTCAGGTTCCTAAGACCTCAATAACTCTCCTCCTGCTATGTTCCCACAAGCATTTTCTAAGCTCTCCCTTCTCCATTGGCCATCAATAACCATCAATACAATACAATAGCAGAGCCCCTCACTAACACTCTTCAAGAGAAACCTTGACGGGTGGATGGGAAAAAGAAAATTTACCCCGGGGATCACTGCAGTGGCTCTGCTGGACAGTGGCACAGGAAACTAATGGCTCTGCCGGGACAGTGGCGCAGGGAACTAATGGCTCTGCTGGACACAGGCACAGGGAACTAATTTAAGGGGGTGGCGAAAGCCAACACATTCTGGCTAGGCTTATAAATGCCCTTTGGCAGATTGGCTATTGTTGTATTAGCCTTCGATAACCTCAATAACTCTCCTTCAGCTATAGTCCCACAAGCATTTTCTTTGCTCTCCTTTCTCTATTAGCTGCTTATTTCTTATGGTTCAACATTGTAAATATTGTATATAGCTTTCCATTACTAATTTCTTTTCTGAAATTGTGCATGTATAGTGTATCCTCATTTTACTTAAAAGTATGTATATAAAACTTCTCACCTAATATCTGAGTGTGCACACTAAAGAAAATGTATAAACGATAAGTCCACACTCAATGCTTTTCTGCTTATTATGCATATTTTCAAGGTACTTACTTGTAACTGTTTCCATATTATGCAAGACTGACATCAGTGTATTTCTGTACCTTATCTGTATTATGTATCTTGGAGCTTTTCTCCCCGGGCCTCCATTGAAAACGGGTCACTCTGCCCCAGTGGACTTCCCCGGTAATCAAACTGGAAATAAATAAATAAATCAATCTGCAAATATACAGAGCTGAGTATATTTTTTTGGTTTTAGAGTTTGTACTGTTAATTGTTGCTTAGATCTCTGTTGAAACTGTTTTGTCCCAACCACCCTCCCTATTTCTGGTTTGTAGTTTAAATTTGGTGGCTTTTGCAGTTGCCCGCCTCACTGTAGATTTGATATGGGAAACTCCCCCAGTCCCATCTCTTTACCACATTCTACCCAAACTCTTTCTACACTTGCTTTTAGTCATTTTTAATTTAATTGCATTTTTTAAACTGTCTTTGGTCTAATATTGCTACATACTCAAGTGTGCCAACTTGCACATGAATTGTTTTTACTACTGTTTTAGCTACTTTTCTGTAAAGAAAAAAAAAAAAAAAAAAACTGTTTCCTCACTTTCCTGTAACTAGCGTTCCAGATACAGATTTGCTGTATCCAGGACTGTATGCAAGCTTCTGAGCCCCCCAAGCCTTTCTGTGTTGGAGGGAAGCCTTCTAGCTCATCAGTGGGAGTGGTAAGCACTAGGTAACCCGTCTACCACGTAAGGAGTGGTTCTGGCCCAGAAATTGTAGTTATTGGCAGTTTGGGCAATCTCTTCCATCTCTCTCAACTTTCTGATTTGAAAGCCTGCATTTGCACTCGTTTCTGTCCTGTAACTCGTCTAGTGCAGATACAGATTCTTAGTTTTAGGACTTAAATTTGCTTATCCGTGCTCAGCACTTGTAAGCACTAAATAAGCTACTAATTACTATAGCACTCAACCTTCCTCAGAGGAAAACAGTTTTTGTACTTACTTTTCTCACTTGCTTAGAGAAAAACAGCTCTTGTACTCACTTAACTAAAGAAAAATAGTTTTTTATTCAGGCATGTCCAATGGTCAGCTCCCAGTGTTCTTTCCTGTCTGAAGAATCTGGGCATATTGAGGCAATGTAGAAATTGCCTCATGTACACAAACAACCTTCTCCTACCACCCAACACTACAACCTGAGAGAGATTCACTTATCTAGCCAAACTGGAGGTAAAACGCTCTCCAACCAACACTGAACTTAACAGTCATGAGGAGAAGGCAAACATTTGCACCACACCACACTCCATAGTCTCACTAAATCTACACTACCAAAATCCACATATAGTAACACAAAAATATTCGCAGAGGCTTTCAATAATAATCTGTCTACGCAACAGACACCTCCAAAGCAGAAACGCAAGCAACCTCCATCCCCCAACACAACCCAAATGACACACAACCCACAGACTCAGTGTGCCACTCAATCACAGCCAATAAGGCAAAACAACGTACCCAACACACTAGTCATAGGTGACTCTTTAGTCGAGCACACTGATGTCCCACTCACTAGGCTAAACAAGGAGAAGGTTACTGTCAAGCTGCCTGTCGGGTGCCAGGATCCGCCACATAACCCACACACTCAGGTCACTCCACAAGCAGCAAAAATACAGTCATTGTCCATGTTGGTGTGAATGACCCGAGACGTACCTCCCTGGACTACATGGAGAGACATGGAAGAGCTCTCCAATCTTGTAGCCCAGGCAGGTATGACCCTAGCCCTGAGTAGCATTCTGCCATCGCCCAGAATGATACCACAGTACAAGGACAAAATGACTGACTTCAACAATTGGCTAAGCTTCTGGTGTCATTCTAAGGGGATCCAGTATCTGTCTGCTTGGGATGACATGGTCGACAGACCATGATGCTTTGCCACAAATGGCCTGCACCTGTTGCCCCTGGGATTCCAGATACTGACCAAGGCTCTTGCTGCCCTATAGTGCCTTTTTTAGGCAAAGTTCAAATGACAAATTCCCCACCGTAACAGGAACAGGCAAGCAAAAACGGACGGTAATGCTACTCAATGCTAGAAGTCTAAATCTCAAAATGCACTCACTCGACCCACTCCTTAAAATGGAGAACACAGATATCTCTGCATTGACTGAGACCTGGTTCAAGGCTCCAGACAGCACCCTTGCACTACCAGGCCATAACTCATACCACACTCTACGACCATATAACCTGGACCGAAACACCACAGGCGGAGGTGTATCCATATTCATTAAGGATATCCTCATCTCCAGGATGGTTGCTCAGCATAATGCATCAGAGGTTATCAAAGCGCAACTAACTGGGCAAAACTGCAATCCAAATTGTAGCTTGCTACAGATCCCCCACCATGCCCAAGGATTCCCACTCCCTTTTTTTGATGTGCTGGAAAATATTAGGGTTCAACCAAACACCCTAATAATGGGCAACTTCAACTACCCCACCATTAACTGGGAAAACTACTCGTGTACCAACTCCTTAGCTCAATGCTTTCAGGAATTCATAAACTCCAATGCCCTGGATCAACTTCAACAATATCCTAGACCTAAGTCATTACCAACATGAGTGACCGGTGTTCCACACCTGAAGTCAACTCCTCGTTGGTCCGATCTGACCATAAGCTAATCATCCTTGATATCCACATCCTGCCCCCCCCCCCCCATTAAGGAAACTACGTTAAAAAATCTCTCCAAAGCCAACTTCATGCTCAAGACAAAAGTGGTGAACTTCATGACACCCATGCAAATGGACAATACAGTTACAACTGTTGAATCCAACACAAATCGACTCTATAAGCACTTACACGAGTGCATGGATTGTGCTATCCCCAACAGAACCAAGATGCTATCCTCCAAAAAAAGGAAGCCAATCTGGTGGTCGCCTGCCATAAACAAACTGTACAACAGAAGGAAAATAAAATCCCATAAGTGGAGGAGCTCCCTGGTCAGCCTCAGCAAGAAGCTGAGATCCCTTATAAGATCCTCCAAAGCTAGCTATGAAAACAAAATCATCACTAATTCTAAGGACAACCACAAAGCATTCTATAGCTATGTCAAGAATCTCGACGGCAACACCCAGATTTGCTCTGAGTTACAGCACAACGGCACGAAAAATTACAGAACCAACTGATATTGCCAACATCCTGGCAGATAGGTTCACTGCTAACTTTACCCCCCCCTCACCCCCTAAAGGGCCCATAGCTATACAGAAAGAATGCAGAGTCTCTGTAATCACAACTATGCAGGTAAATGCTGCACTCAGCCAAAAAACACAGCATCCATGGGACCAGACAACATCCCAGGCTGCGTTTTACATGAACTTCAGAACGAACTGTCTCCCCACTAAAGCACCATGTTCAATAATAGCCTCGCATCAGGCTTTGTGCCCACTGAATGGCACACAGCAACTGTTATCCCACTCCACAAAGGGGGAACCACCACTGATCCCGGGAACTATCGACCTATTAGCCTGATGAGCCTAGTCTGCAAGGCCATGGAACGTATCATCACAGAACTCAAACAAAGACATTGGTAACCACCAAACTCTGGATCCCACCCAGTTCGGGTTTGTGAAAGGCAGATCATGCCTCCTGAACCTGATAGACTTACTTTGAGGCAGTCACCAAAGCCGTAGATGAGGGTAAGGTGGTTCACACAGCCTATCTCGACCTCGCCAAGGCTCGACACCATCCCCCATTCTGGAATTGTAGCTAAACTCATTAAACTAGTTATAAATCCCTACGTCACAATATGGGTTGCCAATTGGCTCACTGACAGAACCCACACTGTAAAAGTTGCAGACTCCAAATCTGACCTCAAAGTAGTGACAAGTGAAGTACCACAGGGTTCTGTTTGGTATCTACTTCTCTGAAGTACAGGCTAACACAGAAGGCCTCTGGCTAACTAAGTTCACAGATGACTGCAAACTAGGAGCCATAGTCAAGTCCCCAAATGATGTGGACCTCCTACGAATGGCCTTGCTGAGACAAGATGCCTGGTGTCAGAGCCATGGCCTCAAGTTCAATACCAAAAAGTGCAGCATCATCCCCTTTGGTAGAAACTCTGTACCCATGAACTACCACACAGGCAATCGCCACAGTAGCCAGGAAGTCCTTCTACGTGGCACACCATCATAAAAGGGTTCTCATCCAGGAAAAAAAAAAAAAAAAAAAAAAGTCATTGTTCTCCTCTACTCGACACTCATTAGACCCATTATAGAGAACAACGCCCCTTTTGGAATGTACCTCACAAGACATCTGCAGCAGCTGGAAAGGCCACAGAAGTACCTCACAAAGAGGATTACTGGCCTCAAACAAATACCCTACATGGACTGTCTCAAAAAACTCCAGCTTTACTCCGTAGCATATCGCCTACTCCGAGGTGATCTTAGCCTAACAGATAAAGCTATGTCAAACCCAGAGCTGTTGGACATGCTACACCTAAAGAAATCCCAATCCCTCCGAGCTACGCGCTATAGGGACCTAAACCTTGTCACCACAACAAACAGGGCATACTGGAGGGATAGATTCCTGTCCCAGAGTCTTCCCATACTCTGGAACAGGCTACCCATCTATGTCAAGCAAAGTTCTTAATTAGCACTCTTGAATAAAAATCTTGAGTGGATGGGAAACAGGAAATACACCCCGGGGATCACTTCTGTGTGTCTGCTCGACAGTGACACAGGAAAATACCTTTCTTGGGTGGTGTAAGCCAGGGAACCTTGTTGGCTATGCTTACGTAGTCCCTTGGGCCGATAGCCTGGTACCTACCTATGAACCTAATAAACTGCTCAACCGGGGAGCAGGAATCGCAGATAATACAAAAGATAATTTTAATGCATACTCAAATCAGTAACAGGGCATGCAAATGGAAATTACATTAAATGAATATTCACAAGATATCCAGGTAGAGGTAAACAGCCCACTCAGTGGAGTACAAGCAAATCAGGTAATGAGCAGATTGCAGTGATGTAATTACATTCTTTGAACCTAGTCAGTGCTCAGTTTTGAGCTATAAATTCCAGAGGATTATTATGTTGTGAACATATTCAAAGGTCATGACCCAAGACTCACACTCCATGCTCCTAAGCACCCTGGAGAATATTAGGGTCCAACCTAACACACTCATACTGGGCAACTTCAACTAACCCTCCATTAACTGGGAAAACTACTCATGTACCAATACACTTGTCCAACATTTCTTGGAATTCATTAATTCCAATGCCCTGGACCAGCTCATTCTTACCCCCACTATAGGTAGCAAGGGCAACCGTTGATCTGTACCAATAGTCAACTCCTCCCTGATTAGATCAGACCACAAACTAATCAGCTTGGAAATCCACAACCCCTTCCCCACTGCAAAGGAAACCACCATGAAAAACTTCTCCAAAGCTAACTTTGGGCTCCTAAAAACAGAGGTGGCTAACTTCAGGGCACCCATGCAACAGCTGCATGACCGCCGAATCACACACTACTGCCCTGTACGAACACGTACACAAATGCACAGCTCTCGCCATAACCAATAGAACCAAGATGCTCTCCTACAAAAAAAGGAAGCCAATCTGGTGGTCTCCTGCCATAAACTCTACAACAGGAGGAGGAAACGGATGAGAAATAAGGTGAAGTCCCAAGACTGGAAAAACTCCCTCATCAGCCTCAACAAAAAGTTGAGATCCCTCATCAAATCCCCTAAAGCTTCATATGAAAACAGAATTGCAGCGGATAGTAAAGACAACCACAAGGACTTCTATAGTTATGCAAAGAATCTCCATGGCAATACCCAAATTTGCTCTGAGCTGTTGCACAACGACAGCTCCTATATAGAGCCAACAGATGCTGCCAATATACTGGCCGACGGATTCAGTGCCAGCTTTACTCCTCTTCCACTTTACCCCTCTCTCCCCCACCAAAGGACCAATCACAATATCAGTAGATTGCCAGGCACCTGTACTACTGCTGCACAGGTTAAAACAGCACTGTTCAAGGCCAAGAATACAGTTTCTATGGGACCTGACAATATCCCTGGCTGTGTTCTACATGAACTACAGAGTGAACTGGCACCTCACCTGTGCGCCCTGTTCAAGCACATCCTCACCTCAGGCTTTGTCCCTACCGAATGACGCACTGCTAGTGTCATCCCTCTCCACAGAGGAGGAGCTACAGACCCTGGGAACAACTACCCCGTTAGTCTGACAAGTCTGATATGCAAAGCTATGGAACGCATCATCATGGACCTAACAAACAAAGATATAGGGAACCTCCAAACTCTGGATCCCACAGAGTTTGGTTTTGTGAAGGGCAGATCATGCCTGCTCAACCTGGTTGACTTCTTTGAGTCCATCACCAGAGCTGTGGATGAAGGCAACGTGGTTCATACAGCCTACCTTGACCTGGCTAAGTTCCTTTGGTATCATTCCCCAGTCATGAATTATAGAAAAACTCACTAAGCTAGGCATCAACCCCTACATCACTAGGTGGGTTGCAAACTGGCTCACAGATAGAACCCACAGTGTGACCGTAGCTGACTCCAAATCAGACTGTCAACCAGTCACGAGTGGAGTCCCACAGGGTTCGGTCCTGGGTCCTCTCCTGTTTGGTATATACTTCTCTGAAGTTCAGGCCAACACGAAGGGACTCTGGCTGACAAAGTTCGCAGACGATTGCACGTTGGGAGCCATATTTTAACTCCCCAAGTGATGTGGACATACTACAGAAAGGCCTCACTGAGACCAATGACTGGTGTCAGAACCATGGCCTTAAGCTCAATGCCAAAAAGTGTGCTGTAATCCCTTTTGGGAAATACCCGGTTCCCATGAATTACCACATCAATGGTAGTCCAATGAACACAGAAGGCATCATAACAGATCTGGGAACACAGGTTGACAGCAACCTCTCTTGACCACCACATTCTGACTGCCACTGTGGTCAGAAAGTCTTTCTATGTGGCACATCTCATTACTAAGGGCTTTGCATCCAGGAAGAAAGAGGTCATTGTCTCCCTCTACTCTTCCCTCATTAAGCCAATCAGAGTAAAATACCTCATGTGGCATGTACCTCACTAGACATCTACAACTGGAGAGACCGCAAAAATACCCCACAAAGAGGATCTTAGTCTTTAAAAACTTGTCCTATATGGACAGACTCAAAACTCCAACTATTCTGCGTCTCATATCGCCTACTTAGAGGCGATCTCTGATTGACTTACAAAGCCATGTCTGACCCAGCTCTGTTAGAAATGCTACATCTAAAGAAATCCCAATCCCTCCACCCTACATTACCAAAATCGATAGAACAAGCTGGAGGGACAGGTTCATAACCAATAGACTTCCCATACATGTCAAGTGAAGTGCCTCACTGGCCCTCTTCAAGAGAAATCTTGATGAATGGATGGGAAATAGAAAATTCACCCCGGGGATCACTCCAGTGGCGCTACTTGACAGAGGCACTGGGAACTAAGGTTGGGTGGCACGATGCCAGGCTAATCCTATGGGCTAGGCTTGTAAAGGCTCCAGGGCCATTAGCCTAGTATACACCTATGAACCTAAAAGCAGAACATACTGGACACAGAACAGCACAAGTAACACCTGTGGCCACTGAACTATCATGCATGGTTACAATCAAACATCATTCACATACAGTAGTTTGACAATTCTAGCACATACAGTAAGCCAAGTGTAAACAATTAATCACTGTGCTACCTATAGTAAATCAAAAAACAAAGTGGCTACAAATGCAAAATGAAACACAACAACATTCTTAGATCTCTGTACTGCAATAAATACTTTAAAGTTCTGAAAATAATATTCACAATAGCAGTAGACACGGACTTCTGGAGGTAGCCTGATAATACAACAAAATCAGTAAAGATAGCCTGAAAGAGGAAGTTGTGAAAAGTAAAACAAACAGGACAGAGCATTCCTGCCATGTACTGAGACAATAAATTAAAATGTAAATGTCTCTAGCAGGAAGATTTAATGTAAAAGGTACAACAATTCAGGAAGATTTACTGTAAAAGATACAACAATTCAGGAAGATTTACTGTAAAAGGTACAACAATTCACTACAACCAGAGTAAAGTGGAATGCAAGCTGACCATGTGAATACGGAATGAAAGAGAGACATTCTCAGGAATGTTGTGCACCTAGGTCTCATCCTATCACCATCACCTCACATGAATACTCACTTGGCACAAATGCTCCAATCACAAAGCTTCAAGAAAAGTTTGCTAACTACAGACATCATAGCAATAGCTAAGAATTTAGTAACTTTTTATCCAGCACTAGAGGAGATGAACAAGTATACCTGCCCCTGTATTTCTGTTTCTGCTCAACAATTAAAGAGGCTACCAAACCACCACTGCTTACTGGAATAAAATCCTAACTACAGCCCAGGCAATCAAGGTTTGATTAGTGGCTCAGACATCTGAGGACCTGACAGGGAGAGATGGATATGCCCATCCAGGAAGGAGAGAGTTCAGAGACATTTCCTGATGGGAGTTGACATCCACAGGAGTGAAAATCTCAAGGACATTATTAACAAATCCAATGGGGGACAGGAAAACAAGGGTAGGTCATAACCTCTCCCTTCAGCAACAGCTGCAGTTGCCTTCACTGCCTACCAGGATGTGTGTTAGATCCAGACAGGCCCCCAGCTCACTCACAGAAATCTGGGGAAGGAAGGACAAGCAGATAAACCAAACAATGGACAGACTCACTGGGACGGATGGAAATGAATGAATCAGGAAGGAAGAACAGAAAAAAATAACACAACTAAGGGGTACTACCGATAAAACAACACTTTTGTTCCAACTCGAACAAGTGTTTGATCACTGCTAAAAAGGATATCTAGGCTGAGCAGGACTACAGCTTTATTTGCAGAACTGATTCAGTGGTGACACCATGATACTACATAGTACCAGACTAATAAAAATAGATGAGCCTTAAACTCCCTACACACACACACACACACACACACACACACACACACATATATAATTAAAAAATGAACCACCAAGCTGCCCGACAAGGAAAAACTCAAGGCAATATAAAAGGAACCCAATAATGGATGGTCACAGTTACTGATGGAAATGGAGTCTACATTCATTAGATGAGCCTCTAAGTCAAAACCATCTCTATCCTGGCAGTGGAACAGTGGACCACCTCTTTCCTTGTGCAGAGGGATCATGGGAGTCTGCCAAAACCATCTACATGGGTTCTGTGGCTCTGGAAAAGGCAGACATCTATACACCTGAAAGAGAGCAGCACCTTTCATCAGACCTTGATCACTGGATGGGAAATCACAAATTCACCCCCGGTCTGGCCCCCATCTCTCTGATGGACATTGGTCAACAGTAAGTAAATTAATCTCCAACTACCAACCATGCACACCCCTCCCACATAATCTTAGCTACCTCTTTACCAATACACCCAAATACACCCCAGCATAAAGGCATCAAAGAAAGTCTGGGACAAAACTGGGTTGGGTTGCATGGCTAGGCTTTTAAAAACCTGGTGGCTGTTAGCCTAGTATAAACCTATGAACTTAGCACCCAAATGTGTTACATACAGCACTACTGTTTGTGCAAATAACCTTGTCTGGCAAATGCTGTACCAAATTGCAGTACTGAAGTGAGAAATAAGCCACAGAATGAAGCTTTGAATTTACCAATCAGTTTTTAAAATAACTTAAAAACTAACATGCCCCCATTAAGAAAGTACATGCAAGATCAGCCTTAAACAGTAATTCTAAAAGAGGGAAAAGTAAAAAAAATAAATGTTTGGAAGGCAACAGATTTTCCGCTGCATATACTGGTCTCTATTTCTGATGAATCCTACTGAAGTGTTTGATGTTGCAACGGCCAGATATGAGAACAGACGTGGGTTATGGGTTGTGCTTTCCTACTGAAAAAGGGCACATGAACAAGAACTCACCTTTCAAAGATGGAGAAACAAAAAATAAAATGACAAGACCATCAACATCTACCACACCACATAAGCCAATAAGTAACTTCACATATTACAACTGGCTCTTACCTGGTGCATGCATGACTCACAGCATACACTACAGTAGTAGCAAATGAATAACCAATACCTGCTTAAATCTATAGCTGTTAAAGTGAAGCCATTTAAGAAAATTTCAAACTGAAGACTGGCTCCACAAATACAAAGAAGAGTCCAACATTACCTATTCCTTCCTTAAAATGTGAACTCCAGCAAATACCTGAAGACAGACATCAGGAAGCAGATGCCAGAACCCCTCAACACTGTGCAACTTCAACCAGGAATACCATAATGAAGTCTCTCGCTAGCTACAATGCAAGGAGGTAAAATAGCACCCATCCCCAATAAGTCTGGTCCAATACCAGCTGCTGGTGATACTGCAAGGAAAATTGAAAAACTTGAGCTCTAGCAAACACTGGGAAACAGGCACTGATAATGCAGATGTGTGTGTGCGTGTGTGTGTGCGCGTGTGTGCGTGTGTGAGAGAACACTGCAACACTTCCAAAATAAGAAAGGCTGCAGTCTGAGGGAAAAAAAAGTTGTTCCATTCCTTGTAAGATGTGGCATAGAAAAGAAGGCTGCATCTTCTGAAAAAAAAACAGCATTTAAAAAATAAGAACCTTATCACCAAAAACAGTTTTCTGCAAAGATAACTGGTCTCTAATAAACAAGTCTCAGTGAACCAAGTATGAGAGAGAAACCAAGCCACTGACCATAAGGTCAAATGCTGAAGCAACCCACCTACCCTGCAGACGGTAACACAAACAGAATGGCACTGTCAGGAAAATCAGCAAACCCAGAAAAAAACTATTCAGGAAAGTAAGACACTGAAAATGAAGAATCAGCCCCTAATGTAAGCAGGACTATGAAAAACTAGCTTAGGAGAAAGTAAACAACTGATTCAGTTTAGTTATGTTAAAAGCTGTAAAAGATGGACTTTGCCTAAAAAGGTACAATGTGGGTGGACAAGATTTTAACCAACATACAAAATGGGAAGAGAAGTGGGTGAAGGCCATCACTGGCAAAGCAGTTTGGACAGTCTAGCATCTCCTCCTAGGCTGATGTATACTGCAGCTCCCTTAGAATGCCACCTAAACCAATTGTTCAAGTCAATTATCTTTTGATCACATTGAGACATTATTCTTGGTGATGGTACAGTACTGCTCAAAGTTAAGGTCATACATTCAGAGAGCTCCATCATGTCTCTTATTAGTCTATGGAGGTAGGTAAGAAGAAAATTGAGGTAGGTCTCAAATTATTTACATCCAAATGCACAAATGACTATCATATGCGTACCTGTGGTGCACTTGCCTTAAGGGATTTTGGACAGTCTGACTCACTGATGCATGTTTCACAGTGGGTGCTGCTTGTGTTTGAGAGGCTGCAGAGGGCACTTATTTATGGAGGTAACAGGCCTCTGCAGTTTAGATGGACCAAACATGCAGGCATACATATACTAAAGCTCTAAGTAGTAACCCAATATGCTGGAGATTGGTTTAGTGTGATGATGTGCTGCACTGAAAACTTTGCTATTTGTTGTGGCTTCATGCGAGAGCTTTGCTTCTAATGACATATTACTACATCTCTTCGATACTGCAGCAGTAGTAGTAGCTGGTTGTCAGAGAACAGGAGACAATTGCTACACTGTCTCAAAATGTCTGGTTTCAAGTAAGCTAGCTACAAAAAAATCACTTGGAAAGTGCAGATCCACAGTTTCTGTTGCTTACTAATGTGGGCTGAAGGGGGAGTAGTTCAAGAGATTAAGCGTTGCCTAACTGGAGTGCTGTGCAAGAAAAACAATACAAGTCTACACATGAAAAGTAATGAAACACTTTGTACTTAACACTCAGTAGTTGCACGATCAGAGTTTCTGGAAGATGTTATAGACAAAAAATGGTTCTAAATGCATGCATCTATACCCTGCACAGTTAAAAATGGATATGCAAGAAGTAGTGTCTTACACATGCAGGAAATATACAGCAGCAGGAAATACAAAAAAAAAAAATTTCAAACAAGCCCACCAACCAAGAGCAAAACAGCACAAGAGGTCTAGAACTGAATTTACTCTTGCTTTACTCTCACTAGGAGTTTAAACCAAAGCAGTTCGGACTCAGAACACAATAAATGCAAAAAAACATGCAGAGCTATTGCAAAGACATGCACTGGAACATTTCTCCCTAGGCCTCCACTGAAAATGGGCTCTGTCTCAGTCGGACTTTCCCCAGTAAACAAATGTTAAACAAACCAACAAAAATCTATTAAGACTAAAGTGAAAAACATCTTTATAGTTTCTTTTAATATAAATAAAGTGAAGGCAAGTTGAATGATTCCACTTCTGCTAAAAGGGGTAAAATGAATGAGAGTCAGAAAAGTCTTAAAGGGATTTCCCAATGAAGATAATCCAGAGTATGTGATACATAAATTGCAGATACGTTTCTCTCCATCTGCTAAAAGTTTTGCCTTTTCAGCATTTAAAAAAACTTTAAAAAACTATATTTTACTATACATACATCACTATGTATGTATAATATACTATACATCAGTATACTGAAACAATGAACTTTACTTTCTGTAGCATCAACACAGGTACAGCAGCATCATGTACATCCATAGACTTTAATGGTTAAAGCACCGTGCATGCACAATGATGCAAAGACAATTGATGCAAATCACTCTAGCCTCAAGTCATCCTAGGATACACTAAATTTATTTAGGCCTTGGTTTTAATAAAATGCTTGTTAAGCTTTTTATTAAAACACAGTCCATAAATGTAAAATGTATCAGAATGGAAAATGTTTTGCAGCCCTTAACTCCTTAGATGTTGTAAAGTGCATCTGAATGTCAGCAAAATAAAACAATGTGAGCCTCAGGAAAGCATATTACATATCCTTACTGTACTTTCAGTGGCTGACCTCCAATAAAGGCAGCAGGTGTCGAGAAAAGATGCATGACAAAGACATTAAAAGACACAGGAGTGTTGAAAGGCATAAACCAATCAACTTTAAAGGCTGTGATGGAAAACAAATTGCAACTACGTGAGGTCCAGGTGGTCTGTACTAACTTTTGCCGATAACATGGAACAGATTCAATGCACAGGTAACTAAGGAATGTAACTGGTTAGTTTTCCTTTCCAGTTTTACAATTTGGATTTAATATTAATCAAGGTATTTGCCTCTCTGTGGCATAGAAACGAGGCCCTGACTACAACACAAACAACCAAAATTCAGTTAGCAGCCTCAGAATAAGAGGAGGGGGTAGAGAAGGAAAATGAAAGGGCATCGCCCATTTACCTGTCAAGGAGGGTGCATGTTGCAGAGGTCTCCTGCAAGGACAGAACTGTTGCTGGTGGAGACTAGGGGGAAAACAGTATGCAGTACCTTACTGGGGGTAGTACTGCTTGCAGGGATTTGCCCTTGAAGAACCAGAGGATTTCAGAGTGCAGTCAAAGCACAGTCACCTGCAGTTAGCTTAAATACACATGTGCAGAGTAAGTACAGCAAAAGTAAGAAAATCCTTGAGTCACTCTTGACAGCTGCTATGTCCTCTCTTGGCTGAGATAGGGATGGACGATCATCAAGGGCAAAGTAAGGCAAAAAAAACTATGCCTTGAAAATAGACCTTTTCTCTTTTGCACCTGAACTCCATATCTCTTCAGATCACCACAAACTTTCTAATGATCTCAGTTCTTTACTAGTGCCACATTTGTTGTCTTTTCTTGAGCCATTACCAGCATTATGCTGACTATGCTCTATACTATTTAAAATTTTAAAATGTACTACATTAAATTACAGCTGTTCTAAAGCAGATTTTCCCCAATTAGCTTTCTGTACTTTAACACTCACTTGTTAAATTAATGAAGTATAAATTTCTGTCTCATTTTCTCTCTGCTCTATAGGCAAGGTAGATGTGGATCAGGATATTTCATTACAGTCTGACCTTAGGATATTCTACTTTTACTTAATGACCAAGACCACCACCAATAATGTTTTTAAGCACCTTTATTAAATCATCACGCAAGACATAATCAAACATACATTAACAGAAAAGAAAAAGCATTTGAACATTTTCTATTTAAATATAGCGCATATACTTTTTAGCTATCTCTGTCCAGCACTACAAATTGTGAATTCCCTGCCTTGCCTTAAACCTGTCCTTCTGAACATTATGCATGCATTCTTTCCCACAATTTCCATTTACTTCTATGCAATTTGCTCCTTCCCTTTTCTAAAGATCCTTCTTCTAGTTTCTCTCTCTTTTACAATATTCATTACCTCAAATAAAGCTTTTGTAGACAGACTTCCATTTTGTATTAACTGCTACTTTGACAGCAAACAGAATTAAACTTAAGACCTTACTATGTCTGGGCAATTCAGATTCTAAATCCCAGCTCAAAAGAATCACTTTCTTACTTACAGACATTTGCTCACTCAATATTTCTGACACAGTACTTTGTATGGAATTTTTAAAATCTAACCATTCCCTGTACTCCCAAAACTACCTCCAACATTTGCTATCTACCCACGGAAAAACTTGAAGTCTGCAAACACTTCCGAGCAAAGATCCTAAACAGTATGGACTTGGATGCATACTTGGGAGCCATACACATCCTTTCCCATTGTTTTCTTGTAAATGTATTTTCTAGTCTCTCTTCACAATCTTTTCCAACTTCATCTGATTGATTCTTATAGTTATCGTACAGTTTTTGTGTGTGCTACTAACTATCCCTTTAATAGCTGCATCTGTTCTAGATTCAACTAAACACTTACCAGAGCAGGTCTTTCACTTAAAATTCCCCAATCCCCTTCTCTTTGCTTGTAGTCTGAGATCAAGCCTTGGTAGAGGAATGCAGTCTACGGCCTACAGTCCAAATATCTTCTTGGTCTCATCCCACTCTATTACTTTTCCTGCTAGAGTTATTTGCTCCAGATATACTGGTTCCTTTGCCAGGCTTCTCCAGTAAATTCCAGCCCCTCTTGCAGTCAGCCCTCTCTACAAAAATCTCCTCTCTCGTATGTGGCTTAATTCTTACAATACTTTCTGCTACTTTACATTCTGTTTGGTTATTATTCTTAAGGATTGGCATCCAAAATTCCACCCTCTCTATTTCTTGAGCTTCCCGCTTGCTTCATCACCACCATCCCTTTCCACTTTGAATTACATAACCTTCTACTTGTGTTATGTATATGACCTTTCGCTCTATAACTCTAAAAAATTCCTTCAAATCAACCCAATACCTTGTTCTACTGGAAGGATCAACCTATCACCCACATAACTCATGCCCTTTTTCCCTTCCAGATAAATTCTTTCAATTCTTTATTATCCACAACTTCTCCACAGGTTAAGAGTATGCCTGACCTGTATACAAGACTAAAGGGACTAAACGTTTTCACTACTTGTATCTTACTATCCATATCTATAAATAAGAGTTTCCAGCTTCTAGGCTGCTTGTTTGTTACCTCTTATTCACTTCCCATAATTTCAAACTTAATTTTTTCACTGAACTGCTTGCCATTGTACCTTTAAATTTTGCATTTCCCTCAGCAAAGAATACTCAGCATTCACAAGATTAAATGCTTGCACCTGCAAACAGCTTGACTCCATGGAAATGTACTCAGCATTGAGTCTTTGTAAATTTCACTCAAAAGAATGCAAAACAAGCTAATCTCTCTGCAGTTGTAAAAAGCTTAGCATTTTCAGGACTTATTTTTTTCTTATTTTTCAAGCATACATGCTTACACAAACACCTGTTTGCAGTTTAAGCCAACAGTAATAATCCAGACAGACATTCATCCTTGAAAAATACAAAAATGAAATATCCTAATTTCTACAGATCATATAATCAATGCACTTTTTATACCCCACCTAACAGCCCAATATCACAGAATATGAACATTAAACTTTTTTTTTTTTGGTCTGGCTTTTCTTTTCTAGTTCTACTGTAAAACCTACATTTCTTGCAACTAAAAAAAGTACTTGCGTTAAAGACATTAGTCAATGAAAAGAAAAAGAGCCCTACAACATTTAAAATACCCCTGACTACACAATGCACAAAACTGGTTTTACTGTATATAACACTCCGTTTATATCAGGAAATGTTTTACAAATACCAACAAAAATAGTTTTACTTACAGTTTAGTTTCCCACTTTTAGTCTCACAGCCAGGTTTGAAGCATACACTCGATGTGCCCTTTCTATTTAACAAATACTTTAGCAGAATGCCAGTCCAAGTACTTAACTGTGCTTTTATATTTAATTTATTTTTATTTATTTATTTGACATTTGTTGACTGGGTATGTCTGTCTGGGCATGTGCCCTTTTTCAGCGGAGGCCCAGGGAGAAAAACTCCAGAGTTAACCTAAAACAGCAATTACACAATACGTTATACAATAGGTAGATAGAGTAACAAATAGTGCAAGTTAAACATTTGCAAAACCAAATTCAAATAATGATCCAGTTGACAAGTAATAAAGCATAACAAGGGGGCTTCCTAGTACAAATAGAACAAGTTAAGATATACTAAATACAGATGATTAAATCAGTACATAGTATCAGTGATGTAGAAGATATTTCAGAGGAAGTATAGAGGCCAATTACAGATAGAGAAGAGCTACGGGTAAGAGAATTCAAATAAGATGAAGGTGTAATGGAGAATTGGGTTAGAGCAGGGCGAACAAGCAGGAGAGTTTGGAATTAGTTAATAGAGAGTATGACTTAGGAAAGAGAGAGAGGTCAAGGAGGAAAAGGAAGAATAAGACTAAGATGAGTGGGCAGGAGAAGGAGGAGTGAGGTAGAGAGTAGTAGAAATGTTGTTATAATACACAGAATGTTAGGAGGCGGCCGGGTGTTAGGGAAGGGAAAATAAGCAAGTAGAAAAAGGAGGAAAGGTGGGATTGGGGAAGGAGGGAATATTTAATATAAATTAAAAAGTACAGTATTGCATACTTATCATAAATGTAGATGTTAGAGTTTATTCACTGTTGCAGTCATCACACTTGGGGTTATCTGCCTGCAGGTAGCCCTCATTCCGCCCGAATACCAGAGACTTAGTATTTCTGTGTCAGTTGTTGTCGCTCCAGGACTGACATCAGATCGCCAGGGGTATAACAGGCAGCAGACGCCATTACATCAGTTTTTCTTGCCACAAATGTCAGGAGCCCCACAAAAGGGAGCTAAGGTATGGTGGGGAAATCGCCACCAGTAAAAAATAAATACCAATATCCCTGTTATATATATATATATATATATATATATATATATATTGGGAATCAACCCAAATGTGATGACTGCAAGTGAAAGGGTGGAGGCAGTCAAGAAGAGTTGGGGCTGGCTAGTATCCCCTGCAGGACTGCTGTTGCAACCCCCCCCCCCCCCGATTTGGAAAAGATACGCAGGTGGTAATGCTTGTTTAAGGTGTGTACAGAACTCCAGGTAGCAGCTTCCACAATGTCCCTGGTAGGGACTCCCCTGAGGAATGCTGTAGAGGTAGAAGTTGCCCTAGTGGAAAGTGTTCTGACCCCCTGAGGGTTTTATTTTGATTCAACCTTAACACTAAGTACCTTGGGCTATCCGACACACTCTACTGCCTGGGAGTTGTGCATTTTCTATTTCTGTTTGTTTTCTTTTTTGGTTTGTGATGGCAGAAGAGACTGGTTTGGATGCCTCTATTGAGCTCTCGTCTAAGGGCTCCGATTTTACTGTTCTACAGCAAGCTGTGATGGATTTATCTAACATTGTTCAAAATTTGAACAAAAAAGTTGACTCGCTCTTTTCTACGCCCTCTAGTGACGTCAGACCTTTTCCTAACGTCTTTGGTGAAGGTACTTCAGCATCTACACAGCTTCAGCAAACCCTGAATGATGTAAATCTACAAAACAACTTGCCTTCTTGTTCAACAAACAGTAGTGTTAATACTGATTGTAATGTCAGCAATAGCTCTATTCCATGTGGTCAGCATAGTACACGTTGGGCAACCATTACAAAATACTGCGACAATATCCTTATTAAAAGGCTGGTTAACAGCAACAGTTTCTTTAAATAATGGCTTAGCACAAAGGACTGAAACTGGTAATAAAAGTTTACACTTCTTATTAGAAGAGTTTGATTATTATTTAACAAAAATTAAGAGACTGCAACTAGATAACACATACTTTCATGAATGTATTGAAGAAAAAGCTGTCCCAAAGGGGTTACGCATGTGGCGATATCCAAATGGATTAAAAGCTGACTCTGCTTTGTTTAATGAACTTACTTCATTGTTTGACCAACAATGGTTATGATTACATGAATTTAATTAAACACAATGATAAACTAATTAATGAATTGATTGAAACTGTAACCGAGTGTAATATGTGCACATAGACTGTATAATGATTTTAAAAATGAACATGCAAAGATTTTTAAGAATATTGATTCTCTGGCTTTAGCAATTAGAACCCGTAAGGTTAGGAAGCTAAACAGAGATAAAATGGGAGTACAGTAGAGGTGTGGCATATCCTAACCCACCACCTTCGCAAGAATGGGGTAATAAATTTAACAAACATTTTGGAAATAATTTGAATGCTGCTGAAACACAGCCCTAGCATACAGAAGAGGAGGAAACTTTTTTAGATCAAGAGGAATACCCCCCATTGAGACGTTCGGAACATCTAAATATATGAGAGGGGAGGGGTATCAAACACCACAACGATTCAACAATCGGTGGAACAGAGGAGGGAAAATTAATGCAAGGGGGAGACAACCTTACAACAGAGATTAAGTTATGACAATTTTCATATATTACATGATGATGTAGTTCCGCCACTCGCACAACGGATTCTTTTGATCACATATTATCCCCTTGTTCCATAGTTTCCAACTCTTTAGGAGATTCTAATGTATATAATTTTTCAGATCTAACATGACATACCGATTATTGTGATATCTTGGCAAAAGGTTTTACGTTTGTACCCTGGCAACATAGTGACAGAGCTAATGTACTTATGGATTTGAAAGTTTTTACTAGAAAATTAAATTTAAAAGCGCTATTTCAAAATTATTTTTCTTTGCAGATTTTGAACCCCCCTACCATTTCTAGCACCTATAATCCCCCATTACACCCTATGGTTTCATTATTTGAAAAAGTGTGTGAACTTGATATTCGGAGTTCAACATCCAGGTACAGGTGTGTAAATAGAGAAGAGTTAAAAGAAAAGCAACTTATTAATGAAATTGGTAGCTTCTTACATAAAGTGAGAATTATGAAACCAGATAAAGGGGGAGGTGCAGAATGTTAAGGACTATAAGAAGATGGCTTACATTTTAAATGGGAACACTTATGTAAAATCTTCTATTAATGAATTAAATTTGGCATATGTAAAAATTAAAAATGAATTACATGATTTATTTATAGAAGGATCTATTTGAATAGATGAATTGAATTACCTTATGGTTATGCAGTCAAAGCTTTCAGTAATTTTTGGGCTACCGAAGTTGCATAAAAATATAATGCAACCACCTATGCATCCGATAGTAAATTCTAAAAGGCAGTATTACCCAACCTGTGGCTAAATATTTATTTAGATAGTAAAACCTTGTATATAGTGAAAATCACATTTGTAAAGATTCGTGGAGTTTTTTAAAAGCTATTAATGAAATTCCTTTTAAGCATTCTTATATGTTTTTAACTACAGACATTAAAGATTTATATTCCACTATCCCCCATGAAACTGGATTGGAATGGTCTGAAGAATATTTATATGTTAAGAAAGTAGATCTTTTTAAGGTGTTATTATATTTAGTTTAAGGAGATGGTTTTAAAGAATAATAATATTTTATTTGAAAATGAAATATTTTTACAACAAGAAGGTGTTGCCATGGGATCTGCCTGTGGTGGCACATATGCAAATATAGTGGTAACCCAATGGGAAAGGAAATATTTATTCCCTTCCATATTTTATTCCAATATTAAATATTACTGTCGCTTTTTAGATATTTCTATTTTATGGGATAAAATGAGAAAATTAATGAATTTATGGTTTATATTAATTCGTTTAAGTTTACTCATAATGCTAATTTACAAGAGATAGCATTTTTAGATATTTTATTAATGACAGAATATATAAACAATAAATTTATTTCAAAAATTTACAGGAAGGAGACATACTACAACTCTTTATTACATTATACTAGTATGTCATCCATTTAAGCAAAAGAAAGCCATCGTGAAGGGTCAACTTGTTCATGCAGCATGAATGACATCTAATTTTGATGATTTCCTCACAGAGTGTGACATTTTGAAAACTATGTTTGTAAAAAGAGGATATCCTGTAAGATTTGTTACTGAGAAAGTTTTAGAAGTAGTTAATGAGAGAGAGGATTTTTTTACTCCACTGTTAGCTGAATGTTCAATAAAACAGGACACCAGGTTCAGTTTTATTAATACTGAACAGGACAGTACTAAGAAATTATAATACATCTTTTGTTACTACTTACACTATTGATAGTTTCGAGCTTAGAAATATTTTAAATAAAAACTGGACTATCTTAGAACAGGATAAGAGTTTGAGACAATATGTTGGTGAGGGACCTACAATGGTTTTTAGGAGAGGTGTGAACTTAAATTATTTTGAAAGAACCCCCAGTACTATTAAATTTGATGGTGCCCGTATGGGAAAATGTGGGTCTCGTAATTTTTGTAAATATATAAGAGAGGGACATGTGTTCGAAATTAATACATTTATGGTTAAATTGAGGGGCAAATACAATTGTAATTCTGAGAGAGTTATTTACTGTGCTATGTGTGAACAATAGCATAGTTTCTATATTGGTAAAACCGATAGGAAACTACAGAATCGTATATATGAACATTTGTATGAAATAAGGAAACAAAGAAACAAATGCACTTTATAAGCACTTGGTTGAGAATGAGACATATTCCTTTAAATTTTTCGTTATTGACCATATTTCTATTGAAATAAGAGGTGCTTGGTCTATGTTATTAGAAAAAAAAGAATTGTATTGGCAGCTATTTCTAGATACTGCCAATTGGCCAGGACTTAATGAAACTCTCTCAATTAGTTCATTATTGAGACTAAAAACCTTGCTTAGATAATTATGAACCTTATATAAATATGCATCTAAAAACTGTATAACAAATATAGAATATATGTAAATATATATTTAAAAATTTTAGAATGCACATTTATTGTTTACCATTAAATTGTATTATAAGTACATATCATATACGTATTTTAACTTTGTGTGTGTTTTAAGGGGGCGTGGTTTTATGTATTCTTGTGCATGTGACTATGTTAGAATCAGTTAAATACTGTTGGAGTTTATATGTCATTTGTATGATGAAGTTCTGTACTGTTGGGAGGAAATCGCTTACCAGTAGTTTTTTTCATTAAAATTGCTTGCTACTACTTGGATCCAGTGTTTTTTCAGCATTTCTGTGGCTGTTTGGCATTATTTGGATTCAACATTAACACTATCCAAGTGTTTTGGGATATCCGACACACTCGACTGCCTGTGAGTTGTGATTCTTATAGTTATTGTACAGTTTTTGTATGTGCTACTAACTATCCCTTTAATAGCTGCATCTGTTCTAGATTCAACTAAAAACTTACCAGAGCAGGTCTTTAACTTAAAATTCCCCAATCCCCTTATCTTTGCTTGAAGTCTGAGATCGAGCCTTGGTAGAGGAAGGCAGTCTACGGCCTACAGTCCAAATATTATTTTTCGTGCTAGAGTTATTTGCTCCAGATATACTGGTTCCTTTGCCAGGTTTCTCCAGTAAATTCCAGCCCCTCTTGCCTATTTTCTGTACCCCTACTTGCAGTCAGCCCTAGCTACAAAAATCTCTCCTCTCGCATGTGGCTCAATTCTTACAATACTTTCTGCTAATTTACATTCTGTTTGGTTATTATTCTTAAGGATTGGCATCCAAAATTCGACCCTCTCTATTTCTTGAGCTTCCCGCTTGCTTCATCACCACCATCCCTTTCCACTTTGAATTACATAACCTTCTACTTGCGTTATGTATATGACCTTTCGCTCTACAGCTCTAAAATATTCCTTCAAATCAACCTAACACCTTGTTCTACTGGAAGGATCAACCTATCTCCCCACTTAACTTGTGCCATTTTTCCCCTTTTCCCCTTCCAGATAAATTCTTTCTTTATTGTTCACAACTTCTCCACAGGTTAAGAGTAAGCCTGACCTGTATACAAGACTAAAGGGACTAAACGGTTTCACTACTTGTATCTTACTATCCATATTTATAAATAAGAGTTTCCAGCTTCTAGGCTGCTTTGTTGCCTCTTATTCACTTCCCATAATTTCGAACTTAATTTTTTCACTGAACTGCTTGCCATTGTACCTTTAAATTTTGTATTTCCCTCAGCAAAGAAAACTCCGCATTCACAAGATTAACTGCTTGCACCTGCCAACAGCTCGACTCCATGGAAATGTACTCAGCATTGAGTCTTTGTAAATTTCACTCAAAAGAATGCAAAACAAGCTAATCTCTCTGCAGTTGTAAAAAGCTTAGCATTTTCATGACTTATCAATTTTTTCTTATTTTTCATATTTTTCAAGCATACATGCTTACACAAACACCTGTTTGCAGTTTAGGCCAACAGTAATAATTTAGACAGACATTCATCCTTGTAAAATACAAAATGAAATATCCTAATTTCTACAGATCATACAATCAATGCACTTTTTTTATACCCCACCCAACAGCTCAAGATCCCAGAATATGAACATTAAACTTGTTTTTTTGTCTGGCTTTTCTTTTCTAGTTCTACTGTAAAACCTACATTTCTTGCAACTAAAAAAAGTACTTGTGTTACAGACATTAGTCAATGAAAAGAGCCCCCCCCAACATTTAAAATACTCCTGACTATACACTGCACAAAACTGTTGTACTGTACATAACACTCAGTATTTGTAAAACATTTCATGATATAAACTAAGAACAAAAATAGTTTTACTTAGTTCCCCCCCCCCCCTTTATAGTGTCCTTTTAAACATTAATGATACAAAGTGGAGTATTACACTTTACAGTCCACCCCCAAGTTTAACATAGTCAACCAATGTCCTGGTCTTGATGACTTTCTCACAGCCAGGTTTGAAGCATACACTCGATGTGCCCTTTCTATTTAACATTCTTTTGCAGAATGCCAGTCCAGGTGCTTATTTGTGCTTTCATATTTATTTATTTTTATTTATTTATTTGGCATTTGTTGACCAGGTATGTCCGTCTGGGCATGTGCCCTTTTTCAGTGGAGGCCCAGGGAGAAACGCTCCAGAGTTAACATAAAACAGCAGTTACACAATACGTTATACAATAGGTAGATATCAGAGTAATAAATAGTGCAAGTTAAACATCTGCAAAACCAAAGTCAAATAATGATCCAGTTGACAAGTAATAAAGCATAACAAAGGGGCTTTCTAGTACAAATGGAACAAGTGAAGATATACTAAATACAGATGATTAAATCACTACATAGTATCAGTGATGTAGAAAATATTTCAGAGGAAGTATAGAGGCCAATTACAGACAGAGAAGAGCTATTGGTAAGAGAATTCAAATAAGATGAAGGTGTAATGGAGAACTAGGTTACAGCAGGGCGAACAAGCAGGAGAGTTTGGAATTAGTTAATAGAGAGAGTATGAGGAAAGAGAGAGAGGCTAAGGAGGAAACGGAAGAATAAGACTGACATGAGTGGGCAGGAGTAGGAGGAGTGCGGCACAGAGTAGTAGAAATGTTATTACACACAGAAAGTTAGGAGGAGGCGGGGGAAGGAGGGAATATTTAATACAATTAAAAAGTACAGTAGTGTATACTTATCATAAATGTAGATGTTAAGAGGTTATTCACTGTTGCAGTCATCGCACTTGGGGTTATCTGCCTGCAGGTAGCCCTCAGTCGGCCTGAATACCAGAGACTTAGTATTTCTGCGTCAGTTGCTGTCGCTCCAGGACTGCAGTCAGGGGTATAAAAACAGGCAGCAGACGCCATTACTTCAGTTTTTCTTGCCCCAAATGTCAGGAGCCCCCCAAAAGGGAGCTAAGGTATGGTGGGGAAATCACCACCAGTAAAAAGTAAATACCAATACCAATATCCCTGTAAGGGGTGAGTAATAGAGAGAGAGAGAGAGAGAGAGAGAGAGAGAGAGAGAGAGAGAGAGAGAGAGAGAGAGAGACACACACACAGACACAGAGAGAAGGGGGCTGGAGGGAGGGAAACCAGGACTGCAACAGTGAATAAATTTGAGCATCTACATTTATGGTAAGTGTACACAACTGTACTACGTTCGTGTTTCTTCAGCTTTGGGAATCAACTCAAATGTGAGGACTGCAAGTGAAAGGGTGGAGGCAGTCAAGAAGAGTTGGGGCTGGCTAGTATAGGTTCATAGGTTGGTACTAGGCTATCGGCCCCAGGGCCTATACAAGCCTAGCCATAACAATTCCCTGGCTATTTCTTCCCACACTATTTACTTCCTTGGACTCCTGACTAGCAGGGTAACAGATGTGGTCCCCAGGGTGAATTTCCTTTCTCCCATCCAATCCTCAAGGTTCCTTTTGAAGAGGGCCAAAGAGGCGCTCTGCTTGACATGTACGGGCAGTCTATTCCAGAGTCTGGGGAATCTCTGGGTCAGGAACCTATCCCTCCAGCATGTTTTGTTTATTGTGATGACAAGATTTAGATCCCTGGAGCGTGTGGCTCTGAGGGATTGGGATTTCTTTAAGTGTAGCATGTCCAACTGCTTTGGGTTGGACATGGCCTTGTATGTTGAGCAGAGATCGCCTCGGAGTAGACGATATGCGACTGAGTATAGCTGGAGTTTACGGCAGTCAGCATACGGCATCTGCTTTAGGCCTGCGATTCTTTTAGTGAGGTATTTCTGCAGCCTTTCCAGTTGTTGCAGATGTCTTAAGAGGTACACACCAAATGGGGCGTTGTATTCGATAATGGGTCTAATGAGGGATGAGTACAGTGGGACAAATTGCCTCCTTTTTTCTGGATGAAAATCCCTTAGTGATGGTGTGCCACATAGGATTTCCTGACTGTTGTGGCGATGTGGTTATTGAAGGTGAGACCACTGCCCACTTGTGGCGATGTGGTTATTGAAGGTGAGACCACTGCCCACCTGTGTCCCTAGGTCTCTTATCACACTTTTGGTGTTTAGTGTACTGCCACCTATGTGATAATTCACGGGTACGTGTTTTTTTCCCCCCAAAGGGGATAAAGTACAGTTTTGTACCTACCATAAATGTAGATGTTAGAGTGCTCACCCTGCTGCAGTCATCACACTTGGGTTATCCTGCCGTCAGGCGGTCCCCACAGTCGGCCTGAGTTCCAAAGTCTTGGCCTGACGTCGGTTGCTGTCGCTTCTTCCCTGACGTCAGCGTGCCAGGGGGTATTTAAGAGGCATCAGACGCCATTTTCTTCAGTTTTTCTTGCCCCAGATGTCAGGTGCCCCCAATAGGAAGGTAGAGATAGATATATATATATATATCTATGTATGTATGTATATATAAATATATATATATAGATACCTGCAGCAGGGTGAACACTCGATACATTTATGGTAGGTACAAAACTGTACTATGTTCATCGTGTTACCCTGCTGCAGTCATCACACTTGGGTTGAATCCTAAAGCTAAGGATGGGTGGTGGAGTTAAACAGGGTTAGAAGAAGCTAGTAGGCCCTGCAAAACTGCAGTGGCAAAACCAGCTCTAGTCTTAGAATATAGAGGTAAGTGATAGTGTTTGCTGAAGGTATGCACTGAACTCCAAGTTGCAGCTTCCAGAATATCCTTGGTTGGCACTCCCCTGAGAAAGGCTGCTGATGTAGCTGTAGCCCTGGTGGAGTGGGACCTAATGTTAGCAGGTACCGGTTTCCCATGATGCGTGTAGCAGAAATGTATGCAATGCCCTATCCATTTAGAAATGGTTTGTTTTGAGATAGCTTTTCCTTGTGACCCTGTAGCATAGGCTACAAAGAGCTGGTCAGATTTTCTGAAAGCCTTAGGTTTTATCCAAGTAGTAACGTAATTGCCTGTGAATGTCCAAAGAGTGCAGGAGTCTCTCTCCTTTGTTCTGGGGATTTGGGAAAAAGGTGTGCAAATGAATGGTTTGGTTTAGGGCCACACTGGATACCACCTTTGGCATAAAGGAAGGGTTAGTTCGTAGAGAGACTCTGTCTTGATGAAAAATGAGGAAAGGCTCCACTGCCATTAGTGCCTGTAGTTCTGAGACTCTTCTAGCTGAGGTTATTGCTAGTAGCAGAGCAGTTTTCCATGAAAGTAATTTTAAATCAGCTGAAAAAGCTGGTTCAAAGGGCGGCAGTGTAAGCTTTTCCAGAACAAAGTTGAGATCCCAAGTAGGTGCTGGTGCTCTCCTGGGCGGTCTTATGTTCTTAGCCCCTCTGAGGTACTGTCTTAGGAGTGGATGTGAGAATAAAGGAGGATCCGTGTTGTAATGAGCTGAAATTGCTGAGGCGTGGATCTTAATAGATGAAAAGGAAAGTCCTTTGTGCAACATCTCAGTTAAATATTGTAGAATCTGAGGAATGTTTGGATCAAGGGGATTTTGGCCTTTAGCCTGGTTCCAGGCGCAAAATCTTTCCATTTGTCTGAATAGGTTTTCCTGGTGCTGGGCCTCCTGGCCTCCAGAATGACATCCATAACAGCTTTGGATAGAGGTGTTGGCTGGTTGTTTAGGTAATTTGCCATGCAGCCAGGTTTAAAGTCTTGAGCTGGCTGTGTAGAATCTGATTGTCTCGCTGGGTGAGCAGGTGAGGAATTTGTGGTAAAATCCATGGTGGGCCGTGGGCCATGTTCCTTAGAATTGGATACCAATGCTGGCGTGGCCAGTCTGGTGCAATGAGTATCATTTGTGGCCTCTCTAATCTGACTTTCAGCAGTACCTTTGCTAGAAGAGGCAGTGGAGGAAAGGCACACATTGTTAATGTTTTCCAACTGAATGAGAGGGCGTCCACTTTCCAAGCTTGTGGATGGAATGTCCTTGTGCAAAATTTTTGAAGTTGGTAGTTTTGGGGGCTGGCAAACAGATCTATGTCTGGGCACCCCCATTTTTGAGCTATCATTGCAAATACTTGTGGATCTAGTTTCCACTCGTGTGGATCCATGATGTTTCTGCTTAGGTCGTCTGCCAATGTGTTTTTCTTTCCTGGCAGGAATTGTGCTTGTAATTGAACCTGGTAAGACAGTGCTGTGTCATTGCTTGCCTGCATAGAGGGTAGGAATGTGTGCCCCCTTGCTTGTTTATGTACCACATTACTGTGGTATTGTCCGTCTTTATTAGTTGTCCTGGGTGTAAGAGGTCCTCGAAAGCGGTTAGGGCATTCCGTACTGCTAGCATTTCTTTTTGACCAATATACAGATGCCTTTGATCTGTAGTCCATTTGCCCTGAATGCACTGTCCTGCCATGTGTGCTCCCCAGGCATAGTCCGGATGCATCTGTTGTCATAGCTTGCCTGGCTGTGGGTAAGGTGAAAGGCTGACCCTTGAGGTGACATGCCTGTGCCCCACCACAGAAACTCCTGTTGAAAGCAGGGAATGAGTGGCATCATCGTTTCCAAGCTGTGGCTGTGCAGAGTCCATACGCTTTTCAGATACCTTGTAATTTCCTCATGTGCAGTTTTGCAAATGGTATTAATAGTATGCAAGATGCCATGAATCCCAAGGCCTGCAGAATTTTTCTTGCAGGGAGTTGGGTCTTTGTTGCCATTATTTTGAAATATTGAGTCAGCTGTTGTTGCTTGTCTGGTGTGAGATAAGCCATCTGGGCCGTTGTATTCAAGCTGGCACCCAGGAATATTACGTTTTGTGAGGGCACTAGTTTTGATTTCTTTTCGTTTACTGTGTACCCTAGGCAACTTAGGTGTTTGACAAATGCCAGATGTTTTAAAAGAATGTCCTTGCTTTCTGCTTGAAGGCGGCAGTCGTCCAGGTATGGGTATATTTGAATTCCTCTGTCTGCAGTATGCAATTACTGGTGCTAGGCATTTTGTGAAGACCCTGGGCGCAGTAGATAAGCCAAAGGGCAGTGCAGAGAATTGATAATGCGTTGAACCTGCAATGAAGCGGAGGTATCTTATGCAATTTTGTCTGATGGGGACATGCAGGTATGCCTCCTTGAGGTCCAACGTTACTAGCCAAGCATTCTTGCCCAGCATGGGAAGAAGCTGCTGTTGTGTTAGCATCTGGAATTTTGGTACTTGCAGATAGGTGTTCAGAATTGAAAGATCCAGAATGGGTCTCCATGCTTTGTCTTTTCTTGGGACTAGAAAGAGTCTTGAGTAAAATCCTTGTCCTTGCTCCTGTGTAGGTACCTGTTGAATGGCTCTCATGTCCATGAGAGCTGTAATTTGTTTTTGTGCCTCTGCCCATTGATTTGGTGGCAGGTTTGGCATTCCTTTTATCCTTGGCAAGGTATGAAAGTGGAATCTGTATCCTTGTGAGACAATGTTTAGGACCCATTTGTCTTTTGTGATGATGTGCCAGTTGTCTGCAAAAAATGCTAATTTTCCTCACAAGGGAGCTGCCAGGAGAGATTTGCTTGGTAGTTTGAGGATTGAGTCATTGTGTTTGTCTTCTGCTAGCTTGGGGCCTGTCTTCTCCTCCTTTCTGAGTAGCAGTACCCCATTGGCGAGGTTTGTAAAGGCCTTGTGACTGACCTCTGCCCCTTGGGCGTCTGTATTTGCCCCTCTGTGATCTGTCAGAAGCTGGAAAGGACCAGTTTTTTGTTGGCCAATTTCTGCTGAAACGAGGGGGTTGTACCTGTAAGAAATCCTTGACAGTCTCTGTATAGACTTTGCCTTATCCTCCATTTTCTTTAAAACCTCTTCTGCTTTGACACCAAATAATACATCCTGCTGTAAAGGTGCATCCAATAATTTTGCTTTAACATGATCAGGTAGGGTTTGTTCTTTTAACCAAGCATGTCTATGTATGACAGACCCAGTAACAGCTGCTCTACAGGAAGCTTCCAATGAATCAAATCCACATTGTAAAGTATGTTTGCCCACCTGTTCAGCTGCATACAACAGATCCTGCATTTCCTTGAATTCAGACTGTTCAGTATGTGTGCTCATTTTTTGTTTTAATTGAGACATTAGGAATTGCTGATATTTCAGCAAGTGAAACTGACAATTTAATGCTCTCATAGCCAGAGTTGCTGAGGTGTATATTTTCTTTCCCCATCTATCTAGGGCTCTGGAATCCCTTTCAGAGGGCACAGGATTTTTAGCCATAGAAGCTTTAGCCCCCTTGGGACCCTGGGAAATTGTTTCTGGGTCAGCCACAGGGCTTTTATAAAAGGAATCTGTGCGAGTCAGGTACTCTGTAGTATCTGTCTGGTTTGGCTGAAGCAGGAGGTAGAGAGTCTGGATTTAGACTAGACTCCAAGTAAACATAATCCACAATGTTTAAAACTGGAGGGACAGCAAGTGGTCTGTGCTGGGGTAGTAAAAGGAACTCTCGGAGCCTTTTCTTAGAATCAAAGTAGTCCTGGCCTTCCCAGTGGAAATGTTCCCTCATGGTATGTAAAGTTTCCCCAAAGGAGTAGTCTTCAGGGGGAGATGCTGAGGGAATAGAGTCTTCAGCATCAGGATCTTCATAAGGGGGAAAAGTGTAATCCTGTTCCTCAGAAGAATCTGAGGAAATTGAAACCTGGTCAGAGGAAGCATAATCCTCCTCTTGTCTTGGTCTTTTATATGGAGGGGGATGGGAACCCCTGATTAGGGTAATCAAATCTTCAGCCATCTCAAGCATCTGTTTCTTAGGCATGGGGCCTTGAACTGTAGACTGATGTAAAGTCTTTTTTGGTTTTAAAGGAGTTTTAAGCTCAGCATAAGATTTAATGGTGAGTGTAGTCGGTCTGAAGACACCTTCTACAACCAAAGGCGTTTCCACTGCACCGGGGTCTCCTCCTGCTCCTGTGTCGGAAAGGCCTAATGAAGATGGCTGCGTCGGCCTAGTCCGCAGCTGTCTGGGGTTCCAATTCTGCGGTAGTCAGGGGCTGCGTAGGCACCTCACTGAAAACCGGAGAACCAGCGACAGGCCCTGCAGAAGCCTCGGAGTCTGGCTTGTTCCTAGGCTGCCTGTCCTTATCCTTGCGTTTTTTATGCATGGCGGTCATAGTTTGCTCCGATGGCATGATATAATTAAATTTCCTACCAAAGTAATGTCGTGCAAAGTCAAAACGGCGTTTGATGGTTTGTTTATTAAACCTAGCACAAAACCGACAACCTGTGATGTCGTGGTTTGAGCCTAGGCAAGGAATACAATAAGAATGGAAGTCCTTATGAGGTATTTGCTTCCCACAAGAAATGCAATTGTTAACTTTTTCTGACATCGGACTGAGGCAAGAAAAGATTCCTCAACGGGGTACTTAGCTTTATTGAAGACTTTGGACTGAAATTCGAATCGAAAATCTCAGGTGTCGGCCGACCGGCACTTGCGAACTGCTTCTGCTTCGGGCACCACGCGGCAAGAAAGACTGAAGAAAATGGCGTTGGATGCCTCTTGTATACCCCTGGCGCACGGATGTCAGGGAAGAAGCGACAGCAACCGACGCCGGACCAAGACTTTGGAACTCAGGCAGACTGCGGGACCACCTGACGGCAGGATAACCCAAGTCTGATGACTGCAGCAGGGTAACACGATGAACATCTATACATTTATTGGCATTGAGCTTGAGCCCATGGCTCTGGCACCAAGCATCTGTTTCTGTAAGGCCCTTTTGTAGAGTACCAACTCATTTGGGGATTCAATAATGGCTCACAGTTTGCAGCCATCTGCGAACTTGTTAGCCAGAGGCCCTTAGTGTTGGCCTGTACTTCAGAGAAGTAGATGCCAAACAAGAGAGGTCCCAGGACTGAACCCTGAGGTACTCCAATTGTCACTTGTCTGGAGCTGGATTTGTAGTCGGCTACTTTTACAGTGTGGGTTCTGTCAGTAAGCCAGTTGGCAACCCATCGAGTGACACAGAGATTAATGTCCATCTTAGTAAGTTCATCTATGATTCCAGAGTGTGGGGATGGTATCAAAGACCTTGGCAAGGTCTAGATAGGCTGTGTGGACTGCCTTACCCTCGTCCACAGCTCTGGAGATGGATTAGCTCTGGAGATGGATTTGAAAAAGTCAATCTGGTTCAGGAGACAAGATCGGCCCTTCACGAACCCAAACTGGGTGGGGTCCATTGTTTTAAGGTTGCCAATGTCTTTGTTTATAAGTTCCATGATAATACGTTCCATGGCCTTGCAGATCAGGCTCATCAGACTGATGGGGCAGTAGTTCCCGGGATCCAAGGTGGATCCCCCCTTGTGGAGTGGGATAACTGTAGCTGTGCACCACTCAGTGGGCATGAAGCCTGAGGTGAGGGTATGATTAAACATGACACTTAGGGGAGGTGCCAGTTCATTTTGTAGTTCATATAGTACACAGCCCGGGATGTCATCTGGTCCCATGTATCCCCTGCAGGACTGCTGTTGCAACCCCCCCCACCTGGATTTGGAAAAGATAGGCAGGTGGTAATGCTTGGTTAAGGTGTGTACAGAACTCCAGGTAGCAGCTTCCAGAATGTCCCTGGTAGGGACTCCCCTGAGGAATGCTGTAGAGGTAGAAGTTGCCCTAGTGGAATGTGTTCTGACCCCCTGAGGGGTTGGTTTCCCATGGTGTTTGTAGCAGAAATGGATACAGTGTGCTATCCATTTGGAAATTGTTTTGAAATAGCCTTGCCCTCTGCCCCTGGTGCAAAACTGAGTAGTAACGGGTCAGATTTCCTGAAGGGCTTCGTCCTATCCAGGTAGAATCTGAGCTGTCTGTATACGTCCAAGGAGTGAAGGATCCTTTCCCCTTTATTTTGAGGATTACGGAAGAAGGTTGGCAAGTGGATAGATTGGTTATGAGCCACACTGGACACCACTTTAGACATAAAGGAAGGATTAGTCCTGAGGGAGACCCTGTCAGCATGAAAAAATCATGAAGGGTTCCACAGCCATAAGTGCTTGTAGCTCAGACACTCTTCTAGCTGACGTGATGGCCAGAAGCAAGGCTGTTTTCCAAGAGAGGAATTTTTATCTCTGCTGATGCTGCAGGCTCAAAGGGAGGGAGTGTGAGCTTTTCCAGTATAAAGTTAATGGTCCCAAGCTTGGGTGGGTGCTCTCCTTGGTGGCATTAAGTTGTTTGCCCCTCTCAGAAACTGTCTGAGAGGGTGAGAGAAAAGAAGTGGCGCAGTGTTGTAATGTGCCGAGATGGCAGAGGCATGGATCTTAATGGAGAAGGATAGGCCTCTGTGGAGTAGAAAGTACAGTTGTGCACACTTAACACAAATGTAGATGTTCAAGTGTATTCACTGTTGCAGTCCTAAAAAATGAGTTATCCGGCTCCCGGTATCCCTTGATCAGCCAGAAGACCAAAGGTAAGTAAAAATTACATTGGCTGCCGGTTATAAAGGATGTCAGGGCATCCGAAACAAAAGGAAGCAGCCAACGTCACTTCCTCAGTCTTTGCCATAACAGTCAGAAGCCCCCAGAAATAAGGCTAAACCAAATGCAAATTTGGCAAATAATATCAAGTTTAGCCTGTACCTCAGGAAAAGAGAATAGGAGAGGACCAAAAAGGGGGAAGGAGGGAGGGAAATCAGGACTGCAACTGTGAATACACTAACATCTACATTTATGGTAAGTGTACACAACTGTACTATGTTCATCATGTTTCACTGTTGCAGTCCTAACAAATGGGTTGATTACCAAAGCCCAAAGAAAAGGGAGGAGGAACCAACAGAAAGGGTTGGAGATCATGTCCTGCAGCACAGCAGTGGCAAACCCTGCCCTGGCTCTGAAAAACAGAGGCAAATTATAATGTTTTGTGAAAGTGCGAACAGAAGACCATGTGGCAGCCTCCAAAATATCTTTAGGACACCCCTTAAAAAGGCTGCAGAAGTGGAAGCTGCTCTAGTTGAGTGGGTCCTAACCCCTTGAGGAGGAACCTTGCCATGAAAAGAACAAAAGTTGATGCAATGTGCAATCCACTTGGAAATGGTTTGCTTAGAAATAGCCTTGCCCTGAGCTCCAGGGGCAAAACTGACCAATAACTTTTCCAAAGGTCTTTAGTCATCAAGGGAATGTAGGATCCTTTCACCTCTATTTTGGAGGATTAGGAAAGACGGTAGGAAGGTGTATGGACTGATTAAGAGTCAAGATAGAAACCACCTTAGGCATAAAGGAGGGATTGGTTCTCAAAGAGACCCCATCTGTATGGAAAATAATAAAAGGCTCCACAGCCAAAGCCTGCAGTTCCAAAACCCTCCTTGCTGAAGTTATAGCCAAGAGGAAGGCAGTCTTCCAAGAGAGAAACTTGCAAGTCTGCAGTGGCAGCTGGCTCAAAAGGAGGAAGAGTGAGTTTCTCTAGAACAAAATTAAGATTCCAGGCTGGAGTAGGTGCCCTTCTGGGAGGTTTTAAGTTGCAAGCACCTCTGAGAAACATTTTCATCAGGGGATGAGAGAAAATGGGTTGTTCAAAAGAACAATGAGCAGAAATGGCTGAAGCATACAGCTTGATAGAGGAAAAAGAAAGACGACCCTGAAGCAATTCAGCCAGGTATTCCAAGATCAGAGGAAGGGTAGGCTGAGAAGATGATTCCCCTCTAACCTGCATCCAATGAGAGAACCTTTCCCATTTGCCAGCGTAGGACTTCCTAGTGTTAGGTCGCCTGGCCTCCCTCAGCACATCAATTACCTGCTGGGAAAGGGAAAATGAAAAGGAAGGAGTCATACAATGAGCCATGCTGCAAAATGGAGGGACTGAAGATGAGGATGCAGAATGATTCCCTTTTCCTGAACCAAAAGATTTAGCTTCAGAGGAAGATGCCAAGGAGGAAATTGGGAGAGACCGCAAAGCAGTGGATACCAATGATGTCTGGGCCAGTCCGGAGCTATGACAATAGTGCTTGGTCGTTCATCCCTGATCTTCAATAACACTCTGGGTAGAAGAGGAGGGAAGGTGTAAACTGATAGCAACATCCAAGGGAAGGACAGAGCACCCACTCTCAAGGCTCTGCTGTGATGCTGTCTGGTGCAAAAAAGGTAGAAGATGACCGTCTAGGGAGGAGAAAATATGTGTGCCCCAACGTTGAATGATGCTGTAAAAATGGCTCTGTTCTGCTGCCACTCATGAGGATCCAGGGTTCGCCTGCTCAACTGGTCTGCCAAAACACTGAGCCTTCCTGGGAGCAACTGAGCTAGGAGATGCAGGTCCAGGGATGCTGCCATGGACTAAAGATTCACTCTGTCTGCACAGGGGGTAAAAAAAAGAGGGAGTCCCTCCCTGCTTGTTGATGTACCATGACTGTGGTGTCTGTTCTGACAAGCAGGGTCCCTGGAGAAAGAAGATGCTTGAAAGCTAGTAAGGCCTGTTGAACTGCAATCAAACTCTTTTAGATTTATGTGCAGGTGCATCTGCTGGGCATTCCACCGTCCTGTATGCATCTGCTATCCAGGTGAGCTCCCCAGGCATAGTCTAATGAGTCTGTAGTCAGAACTTGAGTGGCAGGTGGTGTTCGAAAGGGCATGCCCTTGTTTTGTAGACAGGCTGTTTCCCACCAAAGAAAATCTGTCTGCAGAGACAGAAGCAGAGGGATCAACATTATCCAGGGTCCTGTGTGTACTGACACCAAATGTTCTTGAGGTACCATTACAATTTCCTCATATGCAGTCTTGCATATGGAATCATGAGAATACAAGATGCCATGAATCCCAGAGCTTGCAGGTATTTCCTTGCACGGAGCTGGGACAGGCTTGCCAAGTCCTTGAAGTAAACTGAAAGAGTTGTCTGCTTCTCCTGGGTGAGAGATGCATCATCTGGGCGGCTGTGTTCAGACTCACTCATAGGAATGTTATCTCCTTGGATGATACCATTTTTGATTTTTCCTCAATGACAGTGTAACCCAGGGAAGAGAGAAGAGTCTTTACGAATTCCAGATCCTTTAGTAGCTGCTCCTGAGAACCTGCTTGAATCAGACAGTTGTCCAAATATGGGTAAATCTGAATTTTCCTCTGCCGGCAAAAAGCAATGACTGGGGCCAGGCACTTTGTGAAAACTCAAGGAGCAGTAGATAAGCCAAAAGGCAGCGCAGAGAATTGATAATGTTGTTTGCCCACTCTGAAGCGAAGATACTGCCTGCAACTTTCCCTGATAGGTGTGTGCAGATAAGCCTATGAGATCCAAGGTTACCAGCCAGGAATCCTTAAGATCTAGGATAGGACGTCAGGTGCCTTTTTTATTTTTTTTTTGGAACTAGGAAAAGCCTGGAATAAAAGCCCTGGCCTACCTGCTGAGCAGGAACTGATTCTATTACTCCCAGATGAAACTAAGACAAAATTTGTTTTTCTACTTCTGCCCTTTGGTTTGGAGGAACGTCTGGGAATCCCTTGGGAGCTGGAAAGGTGCGGAAAGAAAACTTGTGCCCCAAGGATACCATCCTGATCACCAATGTGTCTGTGATAAAGGCCCAGACATCTGAAAAAAGGGCCAACCTTCCCCCTAAGGGACTTTCCAGGCAAGTAAGAACAGGCAGAAGTTGTAAAAAGTCAGTGTGTTTTGACTGAGATGCAGGCTTGGAGCTTCCCGCCTTAGAAGTGGAAGCCTGCCACCGCCTAGATCTTTGAGGGGTAGCTGCCTGCTCCCTAGAAGATTTGTAACCTCTAGTCCTGGAACGGTTCTGTCTGCTGGTATCAGGAAAGGTCCAACTCTTGGAAGGGTAATTCCTGCTAAAGTGAGGGGGCTGAACTTGCAGAAAATCCTTAACAGTTTGCATGGACTTGGCCTTATCCTCCATCTTCTTAAGTACTTACTCAGCTTTGCTGCCAAAAAGACTGCGTTTATGCAAAGGCACATCCAAAAGCTTAGCCTGGACAGGTTCTGGAAGAGGCTGTTCTCTGAGCCAAGCGTGCCCTTCTAAGAACAGATGCAGTAGCCGTAGCCCTACTGGAGGCCTCAAGGATATCAAAACCACAATGCAAAAAATGCTTATTGACCAGAGTGGCTGAATTCAACAAATCCTAGAGGTCTTTACTCTCTGCCAAAAGAGGTACATTTGCAATCTTAGACTTAATAGCCTCCAAGGTGTGCTGTTGGTACTTCAGCATATGCAAAAAAAGACAACTGGTAGCCCTAATAGCTAGGGTGGCAGAGGTATAAACTTTCTTGCCCCACCTATCTAGGTTCCTGGAGTCCCTGTCCGAAGGAACAGGATTCCTGGTAACAGTGGCCTTAACCCCTTTAGGGCCCCGAGAAATAACCTCTGGATCTGCCAATGGGTTCCTGAAAAGAAATAGATGAGAATCAGGGACTTGTAGTACCTGTCAGGTTTCCTCGGAGCAGGGAGAACAGAATTTGAAGACACAGAATTTTCCAGAAAAACAACAACTTCCAACACACGGGGAATATAGCAAGAGGCTTATGCTAAGGTAAATCAAAAAAAAACTCCCTAATCCGTTTTAGACTGGGGATAATCCTGGCTTTCCCATTTAAAATGTTCCCTGAAGGTGTTTAAAGTGCCACCAAAAGAGAAATCCACTGGAGGAGAAGCCAAAGGGATGGCCTCCTCTGCATATGAATCTTCAAAGGGAGAAAAAGCCTGAGAAGTTTCCTCTTCATCAGCAGAAATGATGGAAGAATCAGATCCTGAACAGGACAAAACTTCAGGAGAAGCATCCCTACACCTCCCTACACCTTTTAGAAGGATGAGGCTGAGAACCCTAATAAGAGAGTTAACAAAACCATTAGCCATTTTAACCATCTGGGATTGAGGAGAACTAGAAAGAACTGGAGCCTGCCTTTTCACAGGCTTATGAATAGAAGACTCGGGAGGCCTGGCAACTGAAGGAGCAGCAGGAGTCTAAGGAAGAAGTTTGCTGTCAGATCGCAAAACAGAGGCCTTGGACCCTGGAGTCAGCTCAACGGTTCCTGCTCCAGCAGAAGAGGTGACCAGCAACAGGTCGGAAGATAAAATGGAGGCCGAAGGCCTAAGGGACTCTACTCCAGCAAGGCCTGCTGTTGTACATCTGCGGACTGCAAAAGCGTCTCACTGGCTCCCGCCTTACTGACAACTAACTTAACCTCATCCGAAGACAATTTTCTGAGGCATGTCGCGGTCCTTGTCCTTGCACTTTTTCAGAATATCTGAAGCCTGAAGACCAATGGACGCCATACCAATAAACTTAGGCCAAACTCCAAAATGCCTAGCCAAAGTTTTAGCCCAACGACAGATAAAACGCGGATTAAAGGAGACACAGAGATCACAATTGGGAACATCGCGGTCAAGACCTGAACATATAATGCAATAGGAATGAAAATCTCTATGGGGAATCTGCTTTCCACAGGTAAGGCAATTATTAACCTTTTCTGACATTTGTTATGGCAAGAAGAGAGGATTCCCAACGGGGTACTTAGCTGTAGTGGACCAACTCTTGTAGTCGGAAACCAACAAAGGTAATCTGCTGACCAGCACTTGTGTATGAAAAGCTTCTGGCTCTGCAGCAAGGAAGACTGAGGAAGTGACGTCGGCTGCCTCCTTTTGTATCAGACGCCCTGACGTCCTTTACAACAGATGGTAGCTGATGTCATTTTTACTTGCCTTTGGTATTCTGGCCGATCAAGGGCTACCGAGAGCCAGATAAACCCATTCGTTAGGACTGCAACAGTGAAACACAAACATCTGCTAATTAATCCAGGATTAGAGGCAAGGAGGGCAGTGCTGTGTCCTCTTCTTTAGACTGAGTTCAGGAGCAATACCTTTTCCACTTATCAGCATAGGATTTCCTTGTACTGGGTCTTCTGGCTTCAAGGATGACATCCAGCACCTACTTGCTTCGGCTCGTCACTGGAGGAGAATTCAGGGAATAAGCCAGGCTGCAAGATTCAGGGTTTGCAGTTGCAGATGTAAGATCTGTCCCCCCTGCTGAGTGAGGAGGGTTCGGATCTGGGGTAGATGCCAGGGATAGGCTGCACAGTAGTGGGTACCAATGCTGGCATGGCCAGTCTGGGGCAATCAGGATTGTCCTTGGTCTGTCCTGTCTTATCTTGGAGTAATACTCTTGAGAGTAGGGGCAGAGGGGAATGCATAGATTGAGAGTTTTTCCCCACTGGAAGGATAGGGCATCCACTTTCCAGGTCCTGCTGTGAGGTGTCCTGGTGCAGAATTTGCTGAGCTGGTGATTGCAGGGGAAGGCAAAGCGGTCCACCTCTGGGGTCCCCCCATTTCTGGATTAGAAGGCTGAAGATGCTGGGTTCTAACTGCCACTCATGTGGGTCCAGGAGATTTCTGCTCAAGTCATCTGCCAGGGGGATTTTGTTTGCCTGGCAGGAATTGAGCTTGCAGATGAACATGCATGTCCAAGGCAGTGTTCCACAGGGCCATGGCTACCCTGCTGAGTGGGTAAGAGTGGGCTCCCCCTACTTGTTGATGTACCACATAACTGTGGTGTTGTCTGTTTTTATTAGCAGGTGTCCTGGTGAGATTAGGGATCTGAAAGCTGTTAGAGCATGCTGAACAGCTAGCAGCTAGCATCTCTTTTTGGTTGATGTACAGATGAATTTGACTTGGCTCCAGTGGCCCTGGATGCACTTGTCATCCAGGTGTGCCCCACCAGGCATAGTCTGACGAGTCTGTGGTTAGGGTCTGGGCAGCATGGGATTGAATAAAGGGAAGTCCCTTGTTGTGGTTGCATGCTGCTGCCCACCTAAGAAACTCTGTCCTTAGACAAGGTATGATAGGTATGAGTTTCCAGGTCCTGAGAATGTTGGCACCAAAGTACCACTGAAGTTTCCTCATATGCAGTCTGGCATATGGAATTAGTATGATGCAAGAGGCCATGCACCCTATGGCCTGCAGGATTTTCCTTGCAGATAGCTGAGTTCTAGTGGCCATTTGAGTCAAGTAGTCTGTAAGATAGGCTTGTTTTTCTGGAGTAAGGAATGCCATCTGGGATACTGTGTCCAAGCTTGCTCCCAGGAATACAATCTTTTGACTGGGGACTAGTTTTGATTTCTTTTCATTGATAGTGTACCCCAGGGAGGTTACACGGTTCTTTACAAATGTCAGGTGCTGCAACAGCTTTTCCTGTCTGCCTGCATCAGGCAGTCGTCCAAGTACGGGTAAATTTGAATTTTTCTCCGTATGCAATAGGCAATGGCTGGAGCCAGGCATTTTGTGAACACTCTTGGAGCAGTGGATAAGCCCAAGGGAAATGGAGAACTGATAATGTATAGATCCTGCCCTGAACCGTAGGCATTTCCTGCACGAGTCCCAGATCGTGATGTGCAGATAGGCTTCTTTTAGGTCTAGGGTTGCTAACCAGACCTCTTTGGACAGCATAGGAAGCAGCTGCTGAAGGGTGAGCATTTTGAATTTTGGTACCACCAGGAAGGTATTTAAAATGGAAATATCTAGGATTGGGTGCCAAGTGCCCTCTTTTCTGGGTACCAGGAAAAGTCTGGAATAGAACCCTTGACCTATCTGTTCTGCAGGAACAGGTTGAATTGCCCTTATGGAGAGCAGGGACTGGACTTGGATTTTTGCCTCCTCCCACTGGTTTGGAGGAGTCTCGGAACCCTTTTGGGGTTGGCAGTAAGTGGAAGTAAAATTTGTACCCCTGGGATACAATGTTGAGGACCCATCAGTCCTTGGTGATGGAGGTCCAGTTTTTTGCATGATGGGAAAGTTTTCCTCCTAGGGGCACGAGCAGTTGGGCAGAGGAAAGGAGTGGAGTTGAGAAGTCATTGTGAATTCTTTCTGTAAGGTGGTGGCTTAGCACTCCTTGTTTTTGAAGTGGAGGCACTCCACTGCTTAGATCTCTGCACACCCTGAGACTGTAGTCTGGGGGTCTGTTTCCCCCAAGTCTAATTTGAGATGGCCTTGAGGGGCCTGGAAAGGACCAATGCTTCGAGGGGCAATGCCTACTGAATCTAGGAGGCTGCACTTGCAAGAAATCTTTATTTAGCTTTTTCTTCCATCTTTTTTAGAACCTCTTCCGCTTTGGTGCCAAACAGATTGTCCTTGTTAAAAGGAGCGTCTGGTAATTTTGATTTGACATAGTCTGGCAAGGTCTGCTCCTTTAGCCAAGCATGCCCTCTCAGTTCAGAACCAGTGACTGCTGACTTTCAAAATGCCGCTAGGGCGTCAAAGCCACATTGTGCAGAAAATAAAGAATTACAAGAGCTTATGCATTCTGCAAACCAAGTCAGCAAGCATAATTTGCAGTCTGTAAAGGTAGCTAATTTTTGCTTAATAAATTCCATATGTTGCTGGTACTTCAGCATGTGAAACTGGCAAATCAATGCCCTAATGGCGAGAGTTGCAGAGGTGCATACTTTTTTTACCCCATCTGTCTAAACCTCTGGAATCCCTGTCCGAAGGGATGGGATTCGTAGATGTAGTTGCTTTTATACCTTAAACCCCTGGGGGATGACCTCTGGGTCAGCAGTAGGATTTTTGAAAAGAAATATGTGAGAGTGAGTCAGGAATTCTGTAGTACTTGTCTGTTTTCCTAGGAGCAGGGGGTAAAGTATCTAGAGTTAGACTGGATTCCATAAAGACATCCAGAACTGGAGGTATTGCTAAGGGTCTATGTTGTGGCAAATCTAAAAATTCTCCGAGTCTCTTTTTGGACTGGGGATTAGTCTTGGCATTCCCAGTGGAAATGCTCTCAATGTATGCAGGGTTTCACCAAAAGAAAAATCCACTGGAGGTGAAGCAGAGGGAATGGATTCCTCTGCATCTGAACCTTCATGAGCCGATAAAGGCATGTCTTCATATACAGAAACCTCACAGTCAGACTCCCGGTCTGTTAAAGCTGCTGGAGACAGGTCTCTCTCTTAGCAGGGGGAAGGCTGGCTTCCCCTAATCAGGTCTTCTGCCATTTTAAGCATTTGATGTTGTGCAAGGAAGCAGGTGCTTGAGTTTGGGTTTTTTTTTTTTTTTTTTAAGGCGTAGCTCGTACTCTTGGCCTTAGAAACTCAGTAGTTTTAGACAGAACTGAAGACACGAAAAGTTGGTTTGTGTCGAATATAGATAGTGCGAACTTCCTCGGAAAGCCGGTGTCTGCACAGCAGCTCTGGATCCATCCAAGGTAGAGACAGCCGCAGTTTCCATAGTCAAAGAAGAGTCTCGTGGCATACCAGACTCTGAACGGGTCTCAGTAGCGACTTGCAAATCCATCGAAATGGGCATCAGGGGCTGCGAAAGCACCAGAGTACCGGCAAACTGGCGACTAGCTTAACGGAAGCAACCTCAGCAGTTTTGGACCTGTGCGGTCTTTATCCTTACGTTTTTTCGGAAGATCGGTAGTCTGATGGCTTACCGAAGCCATTTCGGAATATGGAGATCAAGAGCGAAAGCATTTAGCGACAATAAGTAAGGGCCCAATGACGAATAGTTCGGGCATTGAACAAAGCACAAGGAGATACATCGTGGTCTGGGCCTAAACAGGTGACTCAGTAAGAATTGAAATCTCTGTCTTATTTGCTTTCCACAGGTGAGACAATTATTAAACTTTTTCTGACATTGATTAAAGCACGAAAAAGGATCCCTAACGGGGTACTTAGCTTTAGAAGACTTCAGGATGATTCTATTGGGAAACAAAAACTAAGTAGTGGCCGACCGGCACTCGTGCGAACCGCTTCTGCTTCGTGCTCCTCGGTAAGAAAGACTGATATAATGGCGTCGGCTGCCTGTTTTTATACCCCTGACTACCTGATGTCAGTCCTGGAGCGACAGTAACCGACGCAGAAATATTAAGTCTCTGGTATTCGGGCCGACTGAGGGTTACCTGTAGGCAGATAACCAAGTGTGAGGACTGCAACAGTGAAACACTAAGAACATCAGTACAACAGAAAATCTCAGGTTCTCTCTGCGCTCGCCGTCTTAACTGTACTATTTTTTTTAAAAGGTTCTTCTTGAGATGCCTCACATTCAGCCAGCTTTTTGTGTGTCAGACTGATTTTTTTCTCTGCAGTTTTTATCAGCTCATCTGAACGGCTGGTTAAAGCTTCTATTTTCTCTAGTCTTTTGTTGATTAAAATAAATAAAAAACACACCTCTTGAGTACATTGAGCATATTTTTTTCCTCTAATTTACTGGAAGACATCTCTTGAACAAAAGCTGAAGCTACTTAACCATTGCATAATCCTTCCCAGACAGTGTTCTCTCTCCACTTTTTCCGGTTTTCTTTCATGTTTTCCAAATTTCTTCTTTGCTGCTGGCATCCAGGCAGTGCACTTATTAGTAACCGACTTTTTTTTTTGTAAAACTCACTCAATTTCAGTGGCACTCAATTTCAATGGTACTCCTTTCTTTAACTGCTGTTGATCTTGGAAGCACAACCACCATTTTATGTTGCTCTAATAGAGTTAACTGTAACAGCATATAATCTTGCCAAAAACAGCTGCACTTTTGAGACATTGCTCTGAAGACTTACATTTTTTAAATACTGCCTTTAAAATCTTTCTGACTTTGGTACAGTTGTCAAAGTGCCACTGAAAAATAACTGAGCATCACTCTATGGCAGACTATGCTCCAGTAATGTACACCTGATTAAAAACAGTGAAAAACCCTACAGCCTTAGCTTTTACACCTACTTATAAAGGAAGCTAAATCTTTTTAATCACATGTTTTCACACAGGACTGATGAATGTCATGGGTTCATTATCAGCATCTCAAAAATGCTTCCAGAATGCATTAAATAAAGGCCACTAAATAGTAATTAAACTGTCAGATGTGATTGTACTTCATATTTTCAGGAATCACAGTTGCTTGAAACACAAAGATATAAATGTGTATTGAATTCAATTAAATCAATGCATACTTTTAATGAAGAATATAGGAGGGGACTACGACAGCAAACAGAAGAAACCACAGATGCACTCCAAAATTTTCCCAACCTTAAACATTCTCACTCAAACCACAAGTCAAAGAGCTGAACACAGACATAAAAACTGCCTCAGAGTTGGAACAAACAGTAGGAATGGGAGGGTACAACCCCCCACCCTATGGGTGAGAGAAGCTAACATGCAAACATGTTTTAACCTTGAGTACTGGAATTCACTGTTAAGGCGTATGCATCACAAATAACCACTATTTCACAGATCACAGTTACATTCCTCACACTTCTTACAGGGGGTCATGTATTCTTACCACCCACTGCACACAAATGGACAAAAGGAGGAGGTGTATCTATCTATATAAAGGATAAGCACACTTCAAGACTGGTCAAACAATGAGACATGCTTGAGCTAATTCAGGTCTTATTAACCATAGAAAAATCCCTTGCCATATCCTTTTGTTAGCTGCAGGTTCCCCACCATGAATCAGAAAAACCATACCTCATAAATGATTCTAGCAAATACAGGTATCATTCAGCCCAATACCATACTCATGGGCGATTTCAACTACCCCTCCACTAACTGGGAAGAATACATGGCCACCAACATGCAGGCACGAAGACTTCTAGACTTTGTCAATGCAAATGTTCTGGAGCAGCTAGTCGGCACTCCCATTAGGAGACAAATATCCTAGACCTGGTATTCACAAATGAGTGTGTGGTGTGTTGTGTTGTGTTGCGCCCCCCCCCCCCCCTGCAATGTTCTCACTGGTTAAAGGAGATCACAAAGCTGTCTACCTTGAAATAAACATAAAAGTAGAACCCCCACCTATCCACTATACCTTTATGAACTTTTCTAAGGCAAACTACCTCCTATTAAGCGATGGTATAACTAGTTTCCAAGCTCCCGCAAACCCAGAAAACACAGAAGCCTATGCGGAGGAGTACACAAAAGCCCTAGGACCATGTAAACAACTGCACAGAAACGGCAGTACCAGACCGAAATAACCCAAGACAAACCGCAAACACAAGCCAACCTGGTGGACCCCTAATATAAACAAGCTGTATAACAAGAGAATATCTTGCCTAGATGTACAAGAGTATGTGCAGAACAGAGCAAAAATTACCTCATTAATCTAAATAAACTAATTACAGGACCAGTCAAGTCTTTAAAAGTGAATTTTGAGGCAAAATACCCTCCCCAAACTAAGGATAACCATAAGGCATTTTTCAGTTATGTCCACAATCTCAGAGGCAACACCCAACAATGTGTCCAGTTAGTTGTAGAAGGCATCACCTGCACACAGCCATATGGTATAGCAAATCTGTTGGACATTAAATTTAGCTCACATTTCACCATCCCATCACCTATGATTACTCCCAAAGAAATATCCTCCACCATTCTATTAGTCATCACAAAAAACAGGTCATCACTGAACTCTCTAAAGCTAAAAAACATTGCTTTGATGGGTCCTGATAATATTTCATAATGCTTCTTAAATAGCTTGAAACATGACCTCCCAGGCTCACTAGGATCTCTATTTAACCACAGCCTCCAGATTGGCTTCATCCCTGGGGAGTGCAGGACAGCAATGGCAATCTCTCTGCATAAAGGAGGGCCATCAACAGACCCATAGGATTGACTAGTCTCATATGCAAGCCCATGAAAGAATTATGGACCTGATAAATGACAAATGAAATATCCAAACATTGGACCGACCCAGTTTGGCTTCGTCAAGGGCAGGTCATGTCTGCTTATTCTGCTGGGCTTCTTTGAGAAAGTTACTAGGACTAAGTGTGTGAGTAAAACAGTACATACTGCCTACCGTGACCTCGCCAAGGCATCTGGCAATTCCCCACTCTGATATTATCTATTAACTCACAAAATTGGGCCTAATTGCTCATGGACAGGATACATGTTGTTAAGAGTGGGAGAATCCAAATTCAGCAAAAGGCCAGTTACTAGTGGTGTACCACAGGGCTAAGTAATTGGGCATCTCTTGTTCAGAATATACTTCACTGAAATTAAGGCGAATGCAAAAGCCCTCTGGCTGACCAAGTTTGCTTTTGACTGCAAGGTGAGGGCAATCATCGAATCCCCAGTGATGTAAACATCCTTCAGAAGGGTCCGACTCAGACAAGTGAGTGGTGCCAGAGCTATGGCCTAAAGCTAAAAAATGCATAATTATACCCTTTGGGAAGTCAAATACCCCTGCAAATTACAACACTGACAGCACTCTTAAAAGTGGACCCAGTGGTAAGAGATCTAGATAGAGAGACAGCAGCCTTTACACTGACCACCATGTCTCCACAGTGGTGAGGAAGTCCTATGTGGCACAGCTTCTAAGTAAAGGCAAGGCATCCAGATCCAAGGAAATTACAGTCCCTCTGTACTTGGCCCTCATCAGAACAATACACCTTTCAGCATGTACTTGACCAAGCATTTGTGACAACTGGAGAGGTCTCAGAAGTTCCTTACAAAAAATACAGGGGTGCAAACACGTCCTGTGCAGATCAAATAAAAGCCCTATCCCTTTACGCTGTCTCCTACAGACTACTAAAGGGGTGATCTATGCATAATCTAAAAGGCACTCAAATCCAGGCCTAATGAAATTGTTACACATTTGCAAGACAAACTGCATGAGGATTACCAGATCCAAGGATCTAAACCTGGTCTGTGACATGAACAAAATATGCTGAAGAGACAGATAAGCATGTCAGAGTTTACCCCTTCTCTGGAACAGACTTCCTATTCATGTAAAGTGCAGCCCTTCCCTGACCCTCTTCAAGTGCAGTTTAGATCAATGGATGGGGAAATCAAATTCACTCCTGGGGTGGTGCCCATGTCCTTTATGAACAGGGGCAGTTTGTAAAATACTCAAATGCACAGACTTACATCTAAGCCATACCCTAGCCCTTAAGGATCAAAAATTTGGTAAAATCCAGTTAATGATGGCTAGGCTTATAAGGGCTCTTAAAATCATTAGCCTAGTAATCCCCCGTGACACTTGGTAAATTGCCAGGATTCAGACTAGACAAAAAATCCTTAACACAAAATGAACAGTTCTAACAGCCTAGAGTTTCTGGAAATCAAGTCAATACCAGAGTTCCTTTCAAGACCAAATCATCTTAATATTCCCACAGTGGAATCCCTAGAAGGAAGCCTAGCTATGTCTGTTACCTAGAAGCCAAGCACAACCACACAAGTAGTAGTGTGTGTTTTGGGGGGTTAAGGGAAAAAAAAAAAGTTTGCCACGGACTGTTCCAGGATCATTTCCTCATTACTCGACAGCACCATATGCATTTGGTTTAAGAGTAGTTTACAGTTCTTCTACAGGCCAATAAAAGGGATCATACTTGATAGTGGTCTTACAGCGGTGGTGGTGCTGTGGTAGCGGTCGCCTCACAATAAGATGCTGACCGGTTCGAATCTCAGCTAGAGCGTCTTCTACGTGGAGACATGCGTCAATGGGTGTACCTTCGTTGAAGGTTGTGCGTCAGGGCTGGTAACTCGGCACATAAACATCAACTACCAATCATTAGCGGACCGGAGTTCCGCTGTGGCGACCCCTAACCGGGAAAAGCCGAAAGACACAACAACTTGACAGTGGTCTTAAGCCATAAAAAAGAATGGAAAATTAAGACCCATTTTAAGACAGACCAATTTAAACATTTCATAAGAATAAAAATGATTGAATTATTTACATTACTGTTTCTTCTTCCTTTATTCTAACCTAAAGTTCTCACAGAAAATATATATATTTTTGTCAGTAGATCTACATTTACAAATCCCCTTTTCATTTGGCCCATTTACTGTAGCGTTGTCGCCTCACAATTAGACGTTGCCCGTTCGATTCTCAGTTAGAGCGTCTTCTGTGTGGCGACATGCGTGAATGGGCATTCCTTCGTTGAAGGTTGTGCGTTAGGCCCGGCAAGCCAGCACGTCAAAATCTACTGCCAATCATTAGCGGACCGGAGTTCCGCTGTGGCGACCCCTAACCGGGAAAAGCTGAAAGAAACAAGCAAACTGCTTTAAAAGTCTTTACCACAACACTTCCTCTACAATTTGCCTTTTGTAGGGCCAATGTTACTTAAATTGCTCCATATCTGAATGCATGCTGCTTACAGTCAAACTGTCTTAGTTCAGGTTTGGACCTCTACCTGAAAAAAGGCAGAAATTGAATTACAGTTCTCTACGTTTTTGGGTTCTGCTCTGCACTCCACTTTTTAGAAATCTTTTCTCTCTCTCCAGATCATAGTACAATAACTTGGTCAGCGAAAAAAAGATTAGCTTTCCCCAACAAATGTAAAGGATCAACTGTGTAAAATGCAGCTGCAAGAACACGAGGAGGAAAAAAAATAAAATAACCGCTGCTCTACAGCCATGAGTAGTCCATTAAAAACCTTAATGACAGCTTTCTAATTGCTATGTTGGGTCTGTTCTAGCAGGATCCTATGAACAAGTCTACAAATGTCACCGAGATCCAGACCTTTGAAATAGAGCCATGAATAGATCATTAAATATTCAAGTGACTGTAGCCTCCGAATGTGTCTGACCCAAATCATATAATCAAATTACATCAATCAAGTTCTTGAGACAGGAGTGAAGCTGCATGTATGACGCCTTCTCAAGATACTCCACTACCAAAAGGACAATGTTAACCATCTAGGTCACTCAAGTTCAAAGAAGGCTTCCTGAGGACTGTGGTCATTAAGATTTCCTTCAACTCATAATGCTGGCAGCGATGACAATGACATTTTGTTAATCACTTCTGCAATGCAAAGTGCCTAGTCAGACTGAAGCCAATAACATCTGGAAGACAGACCACAGTGTTTTTTTCCTCTAACTCAATCTCAGTACTCCCATATATCGTCCTATTTCCAATTCTTTCTGCCCTTTGTCAGCTGGCTCAACTACATTACCTACTTAATGGCTCCTCTGCAGGCTTGTTTCTACTGGCACAGGAGATTGAACCAAACACTCTCGAAAACCTATTCCATTCACACTCACCTCGGTCAGGCTCACTCTGCTCCCTAACCCCATTCCCACTCACCTCGGTCGGGCTCGCTCTGCTCCCTAATCCCATTTCCACCCACCCCCACTTTCATTACATTTATACCTAGCCAAACCACACCCCAAACACTCCCCAACCAATTCTCACCAACCTTCCCGACCAATCCTCACCAGCCTTCCCAGAATCCTCACTATCTCCACCTACCCACTCCACCCCTCTCATCTCATTCACTGTAATCCTCCACCCCACCCACATACCATACACTTCCTCTTCTCCATTCTTAATACTCTGCTGCTCCACTTTCTTTATCTCAACTACAACTCCACCTCCCTCCACTCACACCAAGTCAGAGACACTTTCCAGTCACCAACACTACCATTCCACACTCCACTCACAATCCCAGTTATAGTAACATTAACCCACAACTCTATTCACACATCCTCTCAAACACACCCACTAGCCTACTTCCCCAAGCTCCAAATACCACAAACTAACAAAATACTTCTTCTATTACATTATATTACACAAATTAAACTCCAAGCTGACATCCACCCCAACCCAGGACCCAATGAAATCCACTCTCAACACCTACTATCTTCATGTCCCACTCCTACCACCTGTATTCAATCACACATTTTCATCCCTACCCTTTCATAAAACCTCTCTGATCTGCTCCCTTTAAATTTCAACCTCCATAGCATCTTAAATAAAACCAGTGAATTCCACACTGCCCTACCACCTAATCACCAGATATGGCTGTGATAACTGAAACCTGCCTAAAGCCCCACATTAAAGACAAGTGAAATTCTCACAACAGGCTATAACATCATAAGACTAGACAGTTAAACGTGTAGGTGGTGTTGCTGTTCTGTTTAAAAACACCCTCAAAGTCATACAACTAACATGCACCCCCTCCTGATCAACACAACTCTGAAATATTGACTACCTGCCTTGAAATCAACCCTAACAAAGCAATTACCATCAGCTACCTACTTTCCTCCCAGCAAAGAGTTTCACAATAGAAAACCTACTTTCCTGGGCAGTTACCAAATTCACCCATTGTGCTTGGTGACTTGAACCTGGATTGGCACACCTGCACATCCAATAACCCATCCAACTTTCTAAATCTCAATTTCACCCAAACAATAACCTATCCAACGTGTGTAGACAAACACCCCAACAAGCAGTCAACATTAGACTGGATCTTAACTAATAAACCTAATAAGTTATGTACCTACCATAACGTTCCATGTTGTCTTCTTCTCGCCTTCTTTCTTGTTGGTTGGGTTCGGAGCCAATCCTCGGCTCCGACTCAGCCATCTTCAAAAGCTCGAGAGCTGCTTACTGGCTCGAGGCCCCCCCATATCCCATAATGCCTGGTGCTAGATACCCAGATCTTGTTTGGTAAACCTAACTACAGACATAATAACAATTATAATAATACAGTAAACTGTAGTAGGATGCATGAACCTACTAGAGAGACTGATAGTGAGAAGTAATAGCCAGAGAAGACTCAGCCAGTGATAAAAAAAAAAAAAAAAATAAGGAACTCTTCTCGGTCTACTAGGATAGGGGGATGGAGGGTGGGACGCAAGAAAGGCGGCGAGAAGACATGGAACGTTATGGTAGGTACATAACTTCTTAATGTTAAGTTGTCTATCTCGCCTTCATTCTTGCTGGTTGGGACAGCGTCCCTAGCACCTCAATCCTGGGTGGCTCATCAGAACAGACTCTTCAGAACAACATCCAGCTTATAATGTGAAATGAAGGTATAAGGATTTGCCCATGTAGCTGCAGCACAAATAGTTTCTATTGGCAATCTTGCCTGAAAGGCCACTGAACTAGCTACAGCTCTAGTGGAGTGACCTTTTGGTTTAGCAGGAAGCTCTTTATTCCTTAACTGATATATAAATGTAATAATAGATGTCAACCACCTAGATAAGGTTACTTTCGACACCGGTATACCTTGTTTACCCTCAGCAGAGGACAGGAACAGCTGGTCTGATTTTCTGATTTGCTTGGTTCTATGCAAGTAAAAGCATAATTGTCTATGAACGTCCAACTGATGTAATTTGTATTCCGCTTGGTTGGAATAATTTGGAAAAAACACTGGTAGGTCAATGGACTGATTCAAATTATTATCAGAAGCAACCTTTGGAAGAAAGGAAGGGTTAGTCCGAAGAGAAACTATCATTGTGAAAAACTAGGTAAGGAGGACAAACAAAGAGCCTGAAGTTCAGAAACTCTTCTAGCCGACGTAATTGCAACCAGAAGAAGGGTTTTCCAAGAAAAACAACTTCAAAGAACAAGAAGCTGCAGGTTCAAAGGGGGGCAGTATCAGGGAAGCTAAAATCAAATTCAGATCCCACGGAGGCGGGGGATCTCTTACTGGGGGCCTGAGTAGAGTGATCCCTTTAAGAAAGGCTTTACAAAGCTTATGGGACATAATGCTTGTATCAGCTAAGCCCGTATGAAAGTTTGAAATTGCAGCTAGCTGAACTCTAATCGTGGCAGAAGAGGATCCAGCTCGAAAAAGTTCTGCTAGAAATTCTAAAATATGGTGCACAGAGGCTGAAAAGGGATCTATATTCCTGGTTTCTGCCCATAAGGAAAAACGTTTCCACTTACTAGCATACGTTTTTCTAGTGGTAGACTTATGTGAGGAGAAGATGATTTTGCGCACCGAGTGGGAGATGTTCGGAAGCCTGGCTAAGGTCGGAAGTGGAGCAACCAAGCAGTGAGCTGGAGAGATTGAAAAGATTGGTGCAGCCCACCCGATTGATGGATCAGGAGGTCTGGAAGTGGGTCCAGGGTTGCTCCAGAAGGTGATGATGCAGGAATGGGAACCAAATTTGTCAAGGCCAGTAAGGGGCAATGAGGATCATCTTGCATCTCAATGTGGTAGCTTTCTGTATTAGTTTGGGAATCAGGGGAAACTGGGGGAATGCATAAAGAAGTCCCCGAGGCCAATCGTGAACTAGAGCGTCTCTGGGGAAGTGTCCGGGAAGAGGGAGGAGAGAGAAGAAACTGTTGCACTTGCTGTTGAAGGGGTTGGCAAAAAGGTCGCAGCAAGGCTGACCCCATTTGCGGAAGATTTTGTCCACCACAGTCTGATGAGAGACCACTCGTGAGGCATGAGAATTGCTCTGCTCAGCCTGTCTGCTATAATGGACTTCCCAGGGATGTACGCTGCTATCAGAAACAGTTGGGAAGAGATCGCCCACTGCCAAAGTCCGAGTGCTTCTCGACATAAGGGGTAGGACTTGGTTCCGCCCTGCTTGTTGATGTACCATACTACTGACATATTGTCTGTTTGAATTGCAATGGTCCCAGTGGGAAGAGAGTTCTGAAGAGCTTGCAACGCTAAAAGCACGGCCCGGCCCTCATCTCCAAGACGTTGATATGCAGATGGTACTCGTGAGGCTGCCAGGTGCCTTGGACTGTTCTGCCCTGAAAATGTCCCCCCAACACTATCAGGGAGGCATCCGTGGTCACCATAGCTACTGGAGGAGGAAGAACAAATGGTCTGCCCTGGTGTAATGATGGGGAAACCATCCACCAAACAAGTTGGTTTTTGCATGACTGTGTGATCATTATCATGAGACATTGGGAGTTGCTGGAAGGACCATTGTGTGAACAGCATCCACTGACGAATCCTCATGTGAAAACGTGCGAGGGGGACTAGTATGATAGCTGCTGCCATGAGACCCAATGTTCCTAGGACGAATCTGGCCTGAATTTTTTTGCATCCTAATAAGACCTGCACATGTCGAATGTCTAACACTGTCTACTGGAAGTCTCGCTGTCATGTCCTTTGCATTTAAGTTTGCGCCTATAAAGGTGATAGACTGACAAGGCGACAATGCAGACTTTTCAAAATTTATTGTGATGCCTAGTTTGGGGCAAGTTTAGATGGTGTAGTCTCTGGCTCGCAGCAGGTGATGCCTGGTGGCTGCAGTAAGGAGCCAGTCATCTAAATATGGAAACACCTGGAATCCTTGCCGTCTCAGGTGAGCGGTAACTACTGCCAAACATTTGGTGAACACCCTGGGGGCTGTGGTGAGACCAAACTGCAGAGATCTGAACTGATAATGACTGGCTCCCAGCTGGAAGCGGAGGAATCTTCTGGAGCGTCTGTCCATTTTGATATGGTAGTACGTGTCCTGAAGATCTATGGAGCACATCCAATTGTCCTGACCCTGAAAGGGTAAAATGGACTGTAGCGTGACCATCTGGAACTTCATTCTTTGAACAGACCTGTTTAGTCTGCTGAGATCCAGAATGGGTCTCCAGTCCCCTGTCTTTTTTGGTACCAAAAAGAACCTTGAGTAAATTCCAGATCCTTGCTGGTCTGCTGGGACTGACTGGATGGCTCTTTTTCTTAGCAGTTTTGAAATTTCTTGAACTGCTTGATCCCTTAGATTTGGTCGAACATCTGGAAGGGATTTGTTGGGAATGTGTGGAGTGCGAAGGAAGGGGATTTTGTAGCCTTCGGATATGATAGACAGTATCCATTTGTCTTGTGTTATACTTTGCCAGGCTTTTGGGTACAGCGATAATCTTCCCCCGACTGCCTCCAAAGGTTGACAGCCGGGCAGCACTTCAGGGATGCTGGAAGGGCTTGTCAGAGAAAGATTCTCTTTGGCCCTGATTTTGCGGGACCCCCTCTGCCCCTAAGGCGGAGTCTATTGTTGTTCCCTCCTCTGCCCCTGGAGGGGAACTCTCCACATGCGTCAGGCACGGCTCCCTGGGGTTTCCGGAACCACATTTTTCCACTCTTCTGACCCTTGCGATACGGTCTTGAAGGAGTGGAAAAACAGACTCCCACAGCACAGAGAGTCTTGCCTCCCTGTTCACACCTGGTAAGGGTATCCTTCACCTGTGGTCCAAACAGAGCAGAACCATCAAAGGGGGTGTTGGTGAAAGACGCCCTGAATGGTTCCGCAAAGTTGCAGAACCGCATCCAAGCGTGCCTCCTCAAAGCCACGCCTGTGCCTGCGGTCCTACTCGCGCCAGCGGTTGCATAAGAGATGAGCCGCATTGTTGGAGTTTACTACCGAATTAAGAGTCGCCAGCTGGGAGGCAACCTTGGCCTGGGCCCCCCCAGCTGATGGATCTTGAAGGGTATCTCCTAGCTCTTTAAGGAGATCCCTTTGAAGGCAGGTAAAGTGGCACAAATAGTTCAGCGACCTCATGGAGAAGGTCGCCGAGGAAAACATCCACTTCCCACATCTGTCCATCGTTCTAGATTCCTTATTAGGGGGATGGACAGACGAAGTTTCAGCCAACTCCTTTTTTGTGGCCGCTGCTACCACCATGGCATCAACGGGAACACCCTTGGTCAGAAATTGCTTGTCTTGTGGGGCAGTAATAAATTTTGTGGGCCTGCGGGGAGTTGGTTCCATTGTGTCTGGAGCTGACCACGCCTTTCAAGCCACCACAGACATCAGTGGATCAAAAGGCGGAGACACCCAGGAGGTGGAGGGTCGGGATCCAAACGCGTCCAGGAATACAGACATCCTTGGAAAGGTTAAGGGTAGTCCAGTTCCCCCTCTGCCTAAAAATCTCAAGGATGTCTGAGAAAGAGACGTCCTCAGAGGGGGATCTCTGGGACCCTTCAGACTCCTCCAAGTCGGTATCTGAAGTGACAGACTCAGGGGAGTCAACATGCTTCCTCTTGCATTTCCTCTTTCGAGGGGGCTCCTCTGAATGAACGGGGAGACCTCGGAAGAGGAAGATACACCCAATGGGGTGCCCTGGAGCACTTGTTCCCCACGCTTGGGTTCTGGAGGAGGGGCAGAGGCAGGAGCAGTCACCATGGGGGGGGGGGAGGTGCAGATGAGGCTGACCGTGAGGCTGACTCAGATGCCAGCACACTCCTCATGACCTCGAAGGTGCCTCTTCCCGATATTGGAGAAGGCTCCGGGGAGACCGGAATCCTTCCTGGCACCGAGAGAGACGGCTCCGAAGCCGATGTAGGAGCTGAACTCGCCTGCCCCGAAGCTCCGAGAGGGAGAACTGGGTCGGACAAGGGTCCGATGCCACTCGCCCCCTCGGAGCCGACAAGGGAGTCCCGGCGCCCAGATCCCTCCAAGGACGGCACCATGGAAGAGATCGGAGCAGACAGAACCGAAAGGGGAGGTATCGGTGCCGACAGTCCCAGCATGCTCCGGCTCCGAGCTCAAGGAATAAGTCGAAGGAGGAACTACTGCAGAGACAGGTAGAGCCGAACCCTGATGAGGGGGGGCTGGATAGCATTTTAGCCAGGGCCTGCGATTTTTAAAGCCTGCTCACCACCCTCTCCAAATCATGGTCATAGTCTAGACGACCGAGAGGAGTGGGATCGATGACTTCTCTCAGACTGCAGCAAGGGTGACCCCGGAGCCGAATGTATCAACTCTAAGGATGGCGATCTGGAGCGTTTTAGACTCCCTGACGGTTCCGACAGAAGAGTCGGGGCTGACTGGGAGGCTGGAACTGAAGCTGAAGCAGACGCCACACCCGACGACAGCTCCGAACTGGGAGCCGGCGACTTCGATGGCTTGGAAGGTTTCACTGACTGAGCCTTGGGCTGGTGATCCTTCAGGTTTAAGCAAACCCCTAAGGATAAGCTTATTCCTACGCTCCTGCAGGACTCTTGGACTAAAGGCGCAACACACCGAACAAGTGTCCTGCAGGTGTAGGGTGCCAAAGCAATAGACACAAGAAGTGTGACCATCTGTCAGTGACATTTTCTGACAGCATGAGTCGCACTTCTTGAATCCAGACACTTTCGTGTCTTTAGACATTCCTGTAAAGGAAAAATCAAATTACAAAGAATACAAAGGGAAGTAGGTAACTAGAAAAAAAACACACACAGTCCACACAAGTTACCACACCCTAACAGCGCACACACACACACACACACACACTTTATAATATAAGAAAGGCTAAACTGACCTACCAACTACCACAATTTCTAATTAAAAAAATTTTTTACTACCCAAAAAAAGGAAACAAGGATAAGCCACCAACTGAAAAGGATTACCTTAAGAGAGGAAAACGGTAGTGGGGGAGGGAGAGGAAAACTCTAAGAAGAAAACGAGTTTAAGGGGGAGATTAAACACTACAACTATGTATGAACACTAATTATTCTAACTAATAATATACAAGTTCTAATATATATATATATATATATATATATATATATATATATATATATCTATATATATATATCTATATATATCTATATATCTATATCTATCAATAAACAGAAAAAATACGACCTGAGCCAGTAACGCAACCTCGTAGCAGAAGTGGCAAACGAGATCTGGGTATCTAGCGCCAGGCATCATGGGATATAGGGGGGGCCTTGAGCCAGTAAGCAGCTCTCGAGCTTTTGAAGATGGCCGAGTCGGAGCAGAGGATCGGCTCCAAAACCAACCAGCAAGAATGAAGGCGAGATAGACAACTTAACATCCTAAGTTACCTAGCCGGTTGCCTACCAGACTCCCTCAGTGACCACTCTCCAACCTTTCTTTACAGGAAACACATACATACACAAGGCAACATATTTTATACATACGTCATTACCAAGAAAAACTTCTCCCCCACTACTTTTAACCTTCTACTCCAACAATGTGACTGGACACCACTTAAACACCTACAGTTACATGCTGCTGTTCAGTACTTCAACTAAACCTTACTTACAATTCTCAATAATCTTGCCCTCACTAGAAAAGTTTGCACTAAAACTAAGCCCCTCCCGTGGCTAACCAAAGACACCAAACTACTAATGAAATGTAGTGATAAAGCCTGGTCAGCTTACCAAACACAAACTGACCTCTTAACCAAGAAACAGATAACAAAAAAAAAAGCAAACGCACTTCCTATCCGGTCAACAGAAACACCAAAATAACCCCCCAAAAATTCTGGCAACCCATCAACCAGCACCTCAGCCCTGGTCAAACCTCAACCAACCTAGACCCTATTTCAACCCAACTCAACTCCCACTTCAACACTGTCACCTCCCTACTACCCCAACCAACCCAGCCACTTTTTGTCCCCACCCCTGCCCCAATCACAACCCTTTCGCCTTTACACCCATACAATTTAATTATATAACAACTCTCTTAACCAAACAAACCATGCTGCATAGCTGCAGATAAACTCACAAATTAATTTCTAAAACTTGTGACTCCTTCAATTGCTTACCCCATTTTGATATCTTAATTGCTCTATTAAAAGAATATGTTCCACATCTATGACGTATCTCACATTATATCCCTCCACAAAGGTGGACCTTCCAAAGAACTAAAACTATTGCCCCATAGCCTTTTCCCCACTTGCAAAATTCTTAGAAAAATGCATCCACAACCAACTCATTAGCTACTCAATAGCCTCCTTTCCAGTTATCAGCATGGCTTTAGACCTAAACATAGTACCAGCACTGCCCTAACCTTCAGTAACACCATCCATCATCTCAGGAACAAAGGCCAGCTTGTTTCTTCCATCTTTCTTGATATGTCCAAAGCCTTTGACACTGTATCCCACCTGTCACTATTTAATAAACTGTCTTCCTATGCCCTCAGTCCATCATCACTAACTTTGTTCCACAGCTATCTTTCCAATCAACAGGCTAAAAAATGTGAAAACTCTTTACCCTCCTACACCCCATCCCCGTGGGTGTACCCCAAGGTTCTACACTTGGTCCTCTTCTCTATCATATTCACAAACAACCTTAGTTCAGATACTCAACAAGCCTCCACAGTACAGTATGCAGATGATACTACACTTATCTGCTCTGCCTCCAACAAAATCAAAATTATAGTTTTCAGTAACAAAAAAACCCAAACCTTCCCAGCCCCCTCTCTCAATAGTCTCCGCAAATGGAACCAAGATAGTCCCCACAAACCACACAACTTTTAGGTGCTACCATAGATTACCTCAAATTTGATATACATATTGCTCAAATTATCAAAAAGTCCACATCAAACTAGGCACCCTATACAGGGCCAAACCATACCTAACAACCAATGCCAGGCTAGCCACTGCTCAAAAACACCTGCTATCCACCCTCCTGTATGGTTCTCTCATTCACAAACCTTTGAAAATTGGACCTCAACAACCTAGAATCATGTTACAATAAGACTGCTAAATATGTCACTAATCATCCACACATCTCATCACTGTTCAGCTCTCTGTTAAACTGGCTAGAGCTCCCCAACCTCACTTAAACTAACCTTAGCCCACAAAATAATCTATCATCCCATTTGACTGCCCTGCTATCTCCTACTTATTCCAACCTAGTACTAATCTTAGATCTCTCAGATCTTCTAACAAGCTTTTACTAATGGTTTCCAACTCCCACAACCATCACGGTGACTCCCAGAGTTTGGCTATTTTGTGTGAATAGAGGAACACACTTCCAGAGACAATAGCAAAAAAACCTATCCACAATCGGTTCAAACCACGCCTACAGGAATATCTTACTAGTCATTGGCTATGTACTTGCCACTCTCCAGAATAATAAATGTATCTACTTCTATTACTTTTCTCATCATAATTTGTATCCTCCGTTATCTTAATTTGTTTTAGTATATAAAATGCCCCCAGTACTTGCATTGTACTACTGCTTGTATTGTTGTTTTGTACTACTGTGGAGCGTTTAGCTCCGGGTCTCCTCTAAACATGGGCCCCTAGCCAAGTCAAACACTACCCGGTTAACAGATTAATAAATAAAATAAATTTATGATATTCATTATTGCAATTAAGTACATTAAACATGAAATAAAAATGTCAGCTGAACAAAAAATACAAAAAGCTACTTTTAGTTCAGCTAAAGATTTTCTCACATTTAGTTTTTCTTTTTACTCTCCGCTTTAGGCAACTGTAGTCCAGCCTGCTGGCAGTCAGGAATGCAACAACTAATTAACTGACTGCCATTAGGCAGGTTAAGAAGGATGAAAGGCAGTAGCACCACAGTCAAGAGAGAACCTAATGATTTTAAACAGCAGACGCAATATCTCCACACAGGAAATACAAAATTACAAGCCTGGTTGGGCAAGGAGCAAAACAGCAGGTTGTCTTTTCAGTTAATTGAAGCAATGAATCTAGAGAACTACAGCAAGTCATATTCATTCCAGCATTTTAATACTGACATCTGCAAGGCTAATACATCCCAGGAGATGGCTTCAAGTACAGTATTTCACTCAAACCTAAAGATGGTTAAGATTAGCCATGAAAGAAAAAGCAGCAAGCTCACATTCCTTAGAGCTGATAAAGCCATCCCAGTTCTCGTCTCTCAAACTCCTAAAAGTACTCCAGTCACTGTGCATGTGACGGCCACCTTATTTCCTAAGGATGTGATGGTATCTAAGCATACTAAAGACCAGTCAAAGGAGATATCCACCTTCAAAAGGGTGGAAAACCAAAAGGGGCCCCCATACTGCAACGCATGACAGAAAGTTGAAAACAGTATGAAATAATCAACAAATAAAAAGTAGATGAGTGGTAAACACTAGTTATGTAAAAAAAATCATTAACTCGTTAAATGCAGTAAATGGAAAAACAATATTAATGAAAAGCAAACAGTAATGCCAAAATACAAGTAATTTATAAAAACTGAAAATATCCAAACAGTTATTGGAGAGATGAAAGCTTGTGAAGGTCACAAACTGGCAAAAATAAACCCTGAGACTGTTGACAGATCTGAGCAATAGAAGTAAAAAACTAAAACAGAACCAATTAACTTATCAAATGAGAGCCATTTAAAAATGTCAACCGGTACATACAGAGTTATAAAACAAACAGAAGATTTGAGAAGTTCTGTAAAAGAATATGTTCGATGCTGTGCCCAAGCAGAACACTCTTACTAGGATTCGGGTGTTCTGTCCTTTTTGACTTCTGAAAAGGAATGCTTCCCTCAGGATAGACAAACACATTTGGAATTTGGGTCTATTGTGTAACATTAAAACTTTAAAAGAGCAAATGCTCTTATATAGACACAGAAATACCAAACCCTCAAAATGTTGAATGGCCAAAACGGCATTTTCCCCCGGAAAATAAAATCGCTGTGCCAAAAGAAAAAACAAAACACAAATAGACAAAATGACCTGGGGGAGGGGGGCAACTCCGAGATCACACCACAGTAGAGGAAACGGCAAAGTCCCGACAATGGCCCAGCGATTTTTTTCCCCGTGGGGGAAAAAAAAAATCACAGTTTTGGCCTTTCGACATTGTCGGTTCGGTTTTTCCATGTCGAAATAACAGCATTTGCTCTTTTGAAGTTTCGACATCACAATGTAAACCCCTGGAATTTATGGGATAAGAAACATGGCTCACTAAAGACATAAGTGACTTCATTTACCCTCAAAAGATTTAAAATTACTGGACTCTATATAAATTCTGCCCAATCCCAACAAGAAATACTGATTTTGACAAATGATACATCCATTTTCTCTTGTGGAACTCACTTGCAAGACTTAAAGACAGGGAATTAGTTCTCCTCCTAAAATGAATTTGCAGATCAACAAGAAATAAACAATGGTCATTCATTAAGCCCCAAGGTCTGTTCAAGATTTCTCCAAGTCTCAGTAAACTTCAGTAGGATAAATGTGGTACTTGAACAAACAAGGACAAACGACAAATTATTCATATTCACTGTGCCAGCTAACAGTGACAATTTGAGCAGAATCCCCAAGGGCCACTTGTTAAAACTATTTACACATTTCTCATTTTAATACCCTAGCATAATGTCTCAGTAGACAAAATGCATAAAGTGGAAACTACAGATTTTAGTGTTTTTATGCATCATTCAAAAGGTAAGACCAGCCCAAAATCACATCTTGGTAACCCAGGTCAACTGCTGGATAACTCATTTAAAAGTACTAGCAGAGGAGTTGTGTTTAAATAAATCAAAGTCAGTTATGCATTTCTTCCAATTTGTCTTATTAAAAAAGTTATATTTCTAGTTTGTATATTAACCAATGCAATCAGGGTCTTATCTGCCTTTATGCCGAGTTTGCATTTGAAAGACCTAAAATGATCACTGTTCTCTAAAATGACCCATTCTTACATAACATACTACTAACTTTAACGTAAATAACTGAATCTGTTGCATCTGTATTAACATAAAATTGTAGGTTTTCATCCTAAGCTTCTGGTGAAAATGGGTTATGTTTAGACCACAACTTCCCAATCCACATACAAATCTTATTAACAAACAAATGCAGAAAAAGCAATTCTCATTTTAATAGCTCCATTCTGTTCTGGCCAAATCAGTTACAGTTTCACATTTTCACTTTATCAAAAGCATATACTAAACAGTCTGCAAGGGTATAGCCAGGCATACTCAGTGTACTCAAAGGAGTACACTTTTTTCCAAGCATCTCTTGGAAACTTCAACACTCAAAAAGCATACAATGCTTACAACTGTGCAATATTTGGAGTACAAAGGTATACAAAGAAAGCTTGAGTGAAATGCATACACCTCTAAAAACAGCTTTTATGGGAACAAATGGTTGTTTTTCTTTTGGCTTTTCCTGGTTATGGAGCGGCACAGCAGAACTCCGGTCCGCTAATGATTGGCAGTTGATTTTTATGGTGCCGAGGTGCCAGGCCGAAACCCAACCTTCAAAAAAGGCACGCCCATTCACGCATGTCTTTCAAACGCCACTCAACTGCAGGGAAGACATACAGACTCCACAAAGAAGGCGCTCCAGCATAGAATCGAATGGGAAAACCTCTTGCTGTGGGGCGACAATGCTACCTCTGCACCACCGCGATCTTTTATGGGAACAATGGTAACAGTTGAAAATACTGCGTCATCTTCCTACATGTATTGGAGGTAGCATTTTGAGACCGGAGTAGATTTTTAAAATGACTGGTAGGTGTGGGGGCAACAATATACGGTTAGAGTACAAAATGTAAATTTCTGGCTACACCCTGACAGTCGGGGAGGGGGGGGGGTCTTAATCCTCTGGTTCATGATGTACTGAAAGCAGCTGAGTAGTGTGTTACATACCAGTCTAAAATGTACAGTTAATTTCTAATTATTAAAGGCTTTCTGATAAAAAAAAAAACTTTTTTAAACAAATAACCATTACAAAAATACTACTCGACTCATAAAATAACATACTAAATTTACTATGTTGTGCCACAGTGCACCCTTTTCGCAATATTCCAGAGGTTTATAATATTTGGATTTTTTTTTTAAGTTCTAGAAACTTTTAAAAGTCCACCCATCCGCAATTTCAGCTTGTATGTTTGTTCTTCCACCATTACCACAATTCAGCTGAACAAGTATTCCACTTCCCAAACATCATACAAAAATTAGGTATCTTCAGTTTGGGATTTGATATTTGATTATAAAAGATGATGATCCCCTTCTGAGCTGGTTTCTGGTAATAATTTAAATGTCCTGGAAGACTGTTTTATTAGGTCCACACATAGCACCAAGACAGCCCAGATAAGTGTTGGTAATGACCATTCTGTGGGGACAGATCAAAGGTTGATCTATTCAACCTAGGCTATTCTGGTCATGCTTGATCTCTCCATAGCATCTAATACAGCAAACTACTTAATTCTGTGTGTTCACTATTACAGGGCTGACTTACACTGCCCTTGGAAACTTTGCCTCTTTCACTTGTTTTGAACATGTGATCTCTGGAATTAATTTTCTGCCAAAATCCCAAAAGATTCTGGGCTCCCACAGAATACTGATAACTCCACTACTGTTCACTCTTTAGATCACACCACTTAAAGATGCCATAGTTAGAGGTACTTCTCATTGTGCTGATGACATTCACCATACTTCTGCTTTTTAGAGCAAATTTTAGACATTACCTTTGCAAATTCCACCCAAGGCTGGACTGCATATAATCAAAGGAAGATGAACTCTGAAAAAGACTGAGGACATGCTGAGTGCTACTGGCTAGGTCCCCATAGGCTCAACGCTTTAATAGTCTGCAGATTTATCCATATGGCATTTGTGTCTAGGATACGTTATGTCACAGTTAACCTTGGTTAACTTGCTGAAATATAAAGGGAACAAAGGTTGACTGCTGTGAACTTTTCTTTCACTTATCTTGCTGATAAAATATTTTTATCTCTTGGGAACATCTTTCTACAGTTGTGCACTCTTGGGAACATCTTTCTACAGTTGTGCACACATTAGAAACTTGTCTCACCTAATGCAATAGCTTGAACTGTTCTCCCTCAAACTTGGAAGCTAAAGGTTTGCAACAAGTGCTGAAGCTGACAGCAAGTGGCACATCCTCATTTTCAACATATTATTCCAGTCTTGCACAAGCTACACTAGCTTCCCATTATGAATCGGACTAAGGGGCACTGCATGGTAATGATTAACCTGCTGCTGCCCTATGCTCCAAATAATCACCTCTTCACTTAAATAGGTTTCATAAGTATTAGATTAGCTGATAATGTGGACCATTTTAAGGCTAGCCAATTTCTCACTTCCCTTTTAAAATTGAGAATCAAATCCTGTACCTTGTGTTTGCGAGGTAACCACCTTAACCGTATCAACCCCCAACCTTAAACAGGAACTACTAGTGGGTTGGTTGCTTTAACAAAGGTAACAAGTCAGTCATTAGAAACCTGTGGTTCGTGTTCTCTTATTTAACTACCTCCCACTCTGTGAATCCTACTACCTTCTTAGATTTGCTAAACTGCTCAGAGGCCTCTTATGGGGGGTGAAGTCAACTATTTGACAAGGTATATTTTAATGCATGACAAAAAAAAATGCTTACAAGCCTAAAACACTCGGCATACTCTTGATGAGTAAGCATTATTCTATGCTAATATCTTAGTCATTTAGTTCCTAGTACTTTCATTTACTGCTTTAGAACAATGTGTGTGTTTCGGTTTTACAAAACTGTGAAGCATCTGGGATAAAAAGTGAAATTCTAATCCAGCTATTATGCCATCACAGAAAAATATGAAGAACGCCACAATTTTTTTCTTGACACACATGGCCTTTCTTTGAGAAATGCATCATTTACCTAAAGGAAATACTATACAGAAACCTATATTATACACACGGGACTACGCAGACAAACATACTGGGGGACTACGCAGACAAACATACTGGGGGACTACGCAGACAAACATACTGGGGGACTACGCAGACAAACATACTGGGGGACTACGCAGACAAACATACTGGGGGACTACGCAGACAAACATACTGGGGGACTACGCAGACAAACATACTGGGGGACTTCCAAGATGGCTGCAGACTGAACAACATGTGGATTACAGGTCTTACTGGGAGGCTTCAAGATTGCTGCACAATGATCAACATGCCGATTACAACTCTCCAGAATGAGAACAGAAACTGTTGCGGGAGCCAGTAAAAGCTATTAATCCAGTAAAAGCTATCAATCTGAGTAAAATGTAACGATATCTCTCAACAGGGACAAATTTCAACAGAATTATGGGACAAATCCAGAAAAAATAAGGGGCAATCAGGGATACTTTTAAAATATTAGCACTGTTAATCCGAGACATTGACAGAACAGGAGAATGCAAATACGTAAACATTTTCTGAAGTAAAAAAAAGTATACAATCCTAGATTACTATTATTTATTAACTGGAATTCAACACCTTTTTTTTCTAAAAGTCACCAATTTTAGGAGGGATTAAGAGGGGCACAGCTAAAATTTGAGTCAAAATCAGGGACAGTTGAGAGGTCTGAATTGGTCAATATGCCTGGATGTCAGCAAAGTAGAAATCTGGAAAAAGAGAAAATCAACTAGAAAATTAGAAGAAAATACTGTGGTGGTGAACAACCTTGCAGCTGTTCAGTAAAAAGCAGTTCAGGTTTCAGCTTTGGTAAAGGAGCTGGCTTCTAGTAATTTAGAGTAAGTAAATCAAATGTATTCAGGTGGTGTTTAAAGTAAGACACTGGATGAATATATAAAGTCAAATGACAAAAAGCTGGAAACAATAGAAGCTATGTAGCCATTCAAATGAACTGATAAAAATGCGGAAATCAAAGGTTGAATAGAAAGAGTGGCTCAATATATGAGACTTCTCAAGAAGCAATGGTTCAAAAACCTGAAGAGTTAGATTAGAACATAAAACATGCAGAGAAAATATGAGATTTTCTGCTGTACCAAAGAAACTGGAATTAATACCAGCTGGAAGTAGTAGATTGCATTACAAAGTAAACATAAGCAACTGGACTGCTATGTCACAGCAAGATTTGTTAATTGAAAGGACATGCTCCAAATTGCCATGGGAAAGCAGCCAAAACCTACATTAAAAAAGATGGTCATACCAGCAGAAAGCCATTCCTGACAAAATTGTGGCAGAAGAGAAAAAATAAAAAATTGGTGGACACCAGAGTGTTTTTTTTTTTGGGGGGGGGGGGGTAATTATGCACTTTCCAACAGGCAGAACAGAAACAAGTTTATCCCTGCAGTCAGAGGACGTTGAGGGGCAGGCGTGAAAGTCAAGCTGCTTTATCCACTGTTTTCAGAATAATTTCCCTAGAGAATCGAAGACCTTTCTGGGTGCAGAACAGGCTAAGGAGGAAATAAAAGGTTTACCCAAAAAAAAAAAAAAAAAAGTGAGCCAGCAAGTTGAAGAGAGCTCTAATTCTCATTCTTCTAACAATATCAAAGCTCAGACTTTGAACTTACCAGTAAAACCTTTTACACTGCTCCAAAGGGAGACAACAGAGTGGCAGGAAAAAAGCCCAGACGCTGACTAGAAAAATAAGGAATACCTTGGACTTGAACCAGTAACCTGCTTGTTGGGTCATGCAGATGAGAAATATGACCAACAATAATGTGAAAATAGAAAACAAATGGAAGAACTATAAAGTGTATTTTCTAAAAAAAAAAAAATGCAGTTTGGACATGAGAAATGTTTCTGCAAGAAGTGGTTGAAAAGACTGCAAGTTTACTGACTGTGCTGAATTAGTGAGACAATTCAAAAGCACAAGTCGCAGTCTGTTGTTAATGTTTAAAAAGCCCTGAAGATGTAACAAAGTAATAAAAAAATGTTATTAAAATGTGTACAAAAAACATCTTGAAATAAACTGCATGTTATACTGTAAAATAGTTCTGTATAGTACGCAGAGATATTTTAAATGTGAGCTGGGTGGGGTCTCATTGATAGCCACCTATACTAGAGATATTAAAGAAAGAAGCTGCGGTGGTACAGCAGTAGCGTTGTTGCCTCACAGCAAGAGGTTCTCCTGTTAGATTCTCGGCTGGAGTGCCTTCTGTGTGGAGTCTGCATGTCCTCCCCGTGGTAGAGTGGCATCCGAAAGACATGCGTGAATGAGCGTGCCTTCGCTGAAGGTTGGGTGTCGGGCTGGCAACTCGGCTCCATAAAAAAAAAACAAAAAAAAAACTACTACCAATCATTAGTGGACCGGAGTTGCGCTGTAGTGACCCCTAACCGGGAAAAGCCGAAAAGACAAACATTTTAACTATAATGTAGCCACATTTACACTAAGTAAAGACTAGATAAAAGCAATATAATGTTGCAATTTTGTGCTGCTGGGAGAGATGAAAACGTACTACCAGTTATATCACGTGTGCATTACAATACAACTTTCTATATTTTATACAGATAGAACTATAGATTAAAGATATTAGTTTAGAAAAAAAAATCCTGTCTGCAGAGTAAACGGTCTAGAAAACGGAAAGCCGAAAAACATGGTAGTTTTCCAGCATTTAAAGAGAGACATTTCTTGCATTTGCAAAGCTATTACCTGCTACCCCCCCCCCCCCATCAAGTTCCACTACCTGGAAGACAGTATGCTTACAAATGCAAGCAATTAATCAGATAATATTTGAAGAATGTGCTCTGAGGTATTCGCATAAGAATCATAATTAGAATTTAAAGGGGAACCTGCAAGCACTTTAATAAAAATGAAGTTTGATACCAGACAAGTAGTTGCATCCCTACCAGCCTTAGCGCTTAATGGAAAATTTAGTTTATTCATTTATAGGTAGCTACTGCATTGCAAAATTAAAAATCGGTTAGAGCATACAAGCAGTTTTTCACATCTTGGAGAAAAACAGAGGATAAATCGACAAATTGTATCTGTACAAAGGGAGATGCATACTCTAGCGTGTTTTCCAGCAGGAGAAATCTTGAAAGAAGCAACACTTGTGGGTTTGGCCAAGTTATTTGGGACATAACTAATCACTAAATTTTTGCCAGACTGTGAATTTAACAGTTTCGCTATCACATAAGTAATTTACAATTACTTACCGTACATTAATACAGCATAATTAGAGCTGGAACCCATAATGAGGTAACCGTCCCCTGACCTCCCACAAATATCAATGCCGTAAATATTTCTCACTACATTTTGTTTAAAGATAGATTCCGAAAGTGAAATACATGTTTTGAATAAAATGAAAAGCTTGTTTCGCGTCTTTAAGACAGGGATCTGAAGAATGGACAACAAAAATTATTTGAGAATTATTAGGGAAGACAGACATTTCAGAAGAGATACGAAGCGAGATGAAATGAAAATGGGAGTTTATAAAATGACAGAAAAAAAGATTAATTACACATACACATATATAGGAGGGGGGCTAGGACTGAGCACTGGGGGACGCCACTTGTAACCGGTTTAGAGTCAGACGTAGAGCCTGCAACTCTCACCATGTGGGTTCTATCCAGGAGCCAGTTGGCAACCCATCTCGTGACGTAGGGGTTTATGTTCAATCTGGTGAACTTGTCTATAATACTAGAATGGGGAATGGTGTCAAAAGCCTTTGCGAGGTCTAGGTAGGCTGTGTGGACCTCCTTTCCCTCATCTAATGCCTTGGTAACCATCTCAAAGATGTCCACCACAAATCCAAGAGAGCCACACGCTCTAGAGATATAAACCTCACCACAACGATAAATAGGACATGCTGGAGGGATAGATCCCTATCCCAGAGACTCTCCATGCTTTGGAACAGGATTCCAATTTACATCAGGCAGAGCCCCTCACTAACACTCAAGAAAAACCTTGACGGTGGATGGGAAACAGAAAATTTACCCCGGGGATCACTGCACTGGCTCTGCTTGACAGTGGCGCAGGGAACTGATGGCTCTGCTGGACAGAGCCACAGGGAACTAATCTAAGGGGGTGGCGAAAGCCAACACATTCTGGCTAGACTTATAAATGCCCTTGGGCAGATAGCCTACTTGCCTATGAACTATATATATATATATATATATATATATATATATATATATATATATATATATATATATATATATATACATACATATATATACATATATATATATACACACACACACACATATTTTGTTGTTGTGTCTTTCGGCTTTTTCCTGGTTAGGGGTTGCCACAGCGGAACTCTGGTCTGCTAATGATTGGCAGATTTTTACGTGCCGAGTTGCCGGCCCTGACGCACAACCTTCAATGAAGGTACGTCCATTCATGCATGTCTCCACACAGAAGACGCTCTAGCTGAGAATCGAACCGGACAACGTCTTACTGTGAGGCGACAACGCTACCGCAGCACCACCAAAGCAGTGTACATATATGCATACATATAAAAAAGTAAAACAAATTAGAGGGGAATGTTAGAGTAGTGCAGATGAAGGGAAATCTCAAGTGAGAGAACATGAGAAATTCCTGAGCCATAAAAAGGAAAATAATTGAATATTTGGATAATATTGCGCGTTTTAAAAAGGCTGCTATTAAGCAAGTATTTTTTTGATAAAGCCAAAACTCAAAAACTCATAGCACAATAACTGACAACAAAAAGTAGAAAGGGATGTTGCTGAATTTAAAGAACCTTTGACAAGAAAACTATCAGGATATCCTATAAAAGTGTAAATTCTGTGAAAATCTGTATAAAGCAAAGGAATGGGGAAATCAAGGAAAGACAGAAATGGAAATATATATGGAAGACTTAATTATACCAAGGTTTGAGGAAGATGAGGTTCAAGAATAGCCAAGCTAAGAAGGGATGAGATAAAAATAATGTATAACTCAATAAGCAGGATGTCAACAGGAAAAGATAGTACATTCCTGTGGTAGTTAAGTGGGAAGAAAGTGCTAAATATCTGCAAAGGTTTTACCTTTAATGGAATGACAGTACCAGCCTCTTAGAAGAAACCTGTGGTGGCTACATTACTTAGAGAGTAAAGACCCTTCAGACTCTGCTTCAATTAGACAAACTTCAAATTTAAACTATAATTATAAAGCATTTACATATTCTAGCTAATATGGCAAAGGATTTAAACCATAATTATAAAGTGTTTGTATACTCTAGCTAAGATAGCAAAGGCACGTAAAACTGACAGAAATGGCTCAATTTTTCTTTTGAGGGAAGGTTAATAGAACAAGGATGTTCCAGAGAAAGCAGAAGGTAAGTAAACACTGCTATTTCAGTGGGCCTTTGTACACAGAAAACATTTAACAGAATTAGCAGAGAATTTATTAATATGACAATTGTAGCATTAACTTTCTCCAATAGGATAAATGAAGGGTCAAAGGCAAAAATTAAGGTGGGAGTGTTCCTCACCAACAAGCCTGATTACAGGAACCAGACATAGGTGGTAACTTTTCCTTTAATTGTTTAATAATTATAGCAACTAGCAAGGAAAATAAGGAGTACTCAGCTTCAAGAAAACAAATACTCCGCATAATGAAAAAAGTAAATATACAATGAATGAATGATATACAAACGCAATTAGGAGTGTGATTTTTAGAATGCAAAATCTTAGAAATGTCAAGCTATTTGGTAAGGTAAAAACATGCATCACTTCAGAACGAAATAAATTTGCTAAAACATTAAATTTGAACCAAAACTGGACGACAAACAATTCATATTCAATAAGGAAACCCGTGGAAGGGCTAGCCACTTGGAGTAAAATATGGGTGTAGGTGATTCGGTCATGTTGACAGTCACCAAATGGGCATGGGTATTTGCAGGTGACAAGTGGGTTGAGGATCCAGCCTACTCCGACCTATGCTAATGGTGGGAGCAGTGTATGTGCCCCTACTGGCCAGTGTGCACCCACCATATCCAGCAGCCCTGGGTCAATAAGCTATTGGCTGGCCATTGTCCAGTTGCCAAGCCTGCAATACCTGGGATTGGTTTTATGTCCCGCTTTCGCTCAACAGAACAATCAACCTGCCAACCATGAACTAAGAATTATTACACAATGTAGGTTCACTAACAGGAAGCAGCTTGGAAGTGGATGACATGATGATACGGCAGAGGATGGACATTCTACATCTCCAAGAGACAAGATTGATGGGCAGCGCAGCAAAGCTGCTTGGGATCCAGAGTCTACCACTCAGGGGACAGGCGAGAAATGGTGAGTTAATTGTGGTGAGAGGCTTCAGAAGGCAATGAGGAATGTCATCAGAATTGGTGACAAGACTCATGACAATCAGACTACAGTGTAATGTTAAGACAGCTTTCATAATCTCAGCCTATGCCCCACAGTAGAGTTGCAACAGGGAGGAAAAGATTGCATTCATACAGCATCTGCAGGACATATTAGATAAAGCAGGACAACATGAATTGCTGTTGATAATGAGTGAGTTGAATGCACATACCAGAACAAACAGGATAGGACGACTGCCTGGGTCTACACTGATGTGGAAACAGGAATAAAGGAGAGCTCATTCTAGACTTCTGTCTGGAAAATGGCTTGATAGTAGCCAACACATGGTTCAGAAAGCGAGAGAATCACGAGATCACATGCAAGAGTAGCCAACGTGCAACTCAGGTAGACTTCCTCCTACTAAAGGAAGAGCACTGGGGTAGAATCAGTGATTGACTTAGTCATCCCCAGTGAAACAGTCGGACCCACAGCACAAACCTCTGCTGGCCACAATCACCTGCAAGCAGTGGTCAGAGAAGGCTCTACAGTCAGAGGAGTTGAAGAATGGCAGTGCCTCAAAACAGCATATGTGAGGACTACAGAACAGATACTGACTGAGCCAGGTATGGAAATAAAGTACATAAGGGATGCTGGTGGTGAAATGCAGAAGTTCAGGAAGAAAGGAGTGCATGAAAAAGTGGGAGACAGAAGACAGACCAGGTTAGGAAGGAATATTGGTTGGATAACAAAAAAGCTAAGAAAAGAGCTGCAAATAATGAACAGGGCATCAGAGGCACTCTACCAGTTTCTGGAAAGTAATTCAGTAGCTGTCACAAAGAAACTATTATCAGGTCGCAAGGCAAAGACAGAAAGATAAAGACGATAGTTTGACACCCTTCACAAGGAATGCCAGCAACAAGCCCACAGGACATCAAAGGCAGATGGATGGAGTACTTCCAGCAGCTTCTAAATGAAGAAAACCCGACAGAAGCTGTACTGTCCCAGAGACAGCCTACAATGAGAGAAGAGGAGCTCACCCTCGAAAAAGTAAGAATAGCACTAAGAAAAATGAAGTGAGGGAAAGCAGCAGGCTCAGATGAGGTCACAGCAGATTTGTACTCATAGCAATGTGGAGAGAAAGGTGTATCCCAAACCCTAAGCATACTGCCAGTGTACAAGAATGATGGGGGACATCCACAACTGTGGGCAGTACAAAGGTATCAAATTCCTGTCACATCGCATGAAAGTTCTAGAGACAGTGACTAATAAAATGAATGCACACAGTAGTAAGATGGGAGATTAGCAGTTCAGAAGATCAGGATGCAGCAGAATTGACCCGATATTTGCAGTAAGACAGACAGTGGAGAAGAAGCTAGAGATGAGGAAGGAGTCCAACTGGACATTCCTAAACATGGAGAAAGCATATGACAAGGTCCCAAGAAAGCTGATTTGGGCAGTACTGTGGTGGTTCAAAGTTCCAGAAATATTGGTAGAAGTAGAATTAGTGCCAGCTATGGACAAGGACCCAATGAGTCAAGTTCGGTCTCACAGAGGAGTTCCCAGTAGGAGTGAGTGTGCACCAGGGTTCAGCTCTGAGCCCACTACTGTTCATACTGGTGATGGACTGCATTAGCAAACAGGTCAGAGGAACAGAACAAAGTTGCCATGTACAGATGATGTGGCATTACAAGCAGACTGAGCAAGAACTTCAGCAAAGGATAGGAAAATGTAATGCAAACCTGAAGGCACATGGGATGAAACCAAGTACAGATAGACAGTGGTAATTGGCAGCAAATTGTGGAAATCAGAAGTTGTTGAGAATAGAGATAGAAAGGAAGACAGGGAAACGGGTTAATGGTCCACATTGGCCTTACTGAACTGTTAGTGCAAAGGGATGAGTGCCAATGGTACGCAAAACCTGTGTTTAGAAACGCCTAACATCAGCTGTGCATAAGGATGCCAACACACACTACTGTGAGCTACTACATAAAACTTTTACCAAAGAAAGAAGAATCTCAAACAGCATAAACGCAAAGACTAAAACAAAATGCATCCTCATAAGGCTAAGTAAAACTTGCAGAATGTCCTTAAGATCATAGTAGAACTGAAAAGGTTGTGCAGTATGACAACAATCACCAAAAGTGAATGGACTGAGTAGGCTGTGCTTCATCGCATACCCTTAGTATAGAATGACATAGCAAGAATTAACATTTAACTTTGTACAAATAATCTTAACATAAACCCAATTTTGCATACTGGGCATTAACTATAACCATGAATCATAGAATATATGTGAAGCACTAATAGAGGAAAAATATTCAAAGATCAACTTAAGACAAGTTTACTTACAGATAGAAATAATCCTTCAAACAATTCTTGACTAACACAAAACTGCTTTAGTATAACCATTCTGAATTGTCAGCCATGTGGAAATGAGCAACAAAGTATCTCAAGGGATACCCATTATATCAGTATTACCATTTTAACACACAAAACTGCTTTAGTATAACCATTCTGAATTGTCAGCCATGTGGAAATGAGCAACAAAGTATCTCAAGGGATACCCATTATACCAGTATTACCATTTTAAACACCCTTGCAAAAGGCAACAATGAAAAGGACCACTTAATTCAAGGAAAGTCCTAGGCAGACTAAGGAAGTCTTGGGCTCAAGCCAAAAAAAAAATTGCATCAAAGTTTTAGGAAAGATATTCCCTGTAATTACAACTGGTAAACTACTAAAACTACTGCTGCTTCCAAATCTATTGGGTGTGTTTATTTTGTTAAAAGGTGTCCACCTGGAAATGGGCGGACAGCTATTAACAGACCTTCTAAGACAGTTAACATCAGATGGGACTATGATAAGTGTCAATTCTGCCACATCTATTATACTGAAATGTGATGATTTCGGAACTGGTACCATTCTACTGCATAAAACATCCCAGACAGAAGACCCACATTTACTTCAAGGCCATGGACAGCAGCTTAGCATAATTAAGTCCAAACAGTTATGGACGTCTTTAGCTAACTGCCAAGTTAAGAGGATTACTATTATTTAGATGGAAAATGATTCACTGGTATCAGATCACCAACCAGTACTGTCAATTTCAACTCAAGAAAGGGCATCTGATGACAGAATAGATGCAGTCTTGGGTACTTTTTCTAGGAAAACAGTTACATGATGCCAAACACACACACAAAAAAAAAAAAAAAAAAAACACACACGTTAACGGATAATGGAATGTCACACCAGACTACAACAGCACCATTTATCTTCTAGATGTGACTGTGTCAAAACTGTCGAACAGTTATTGGGGAAAATGTTATCCAATAAAAAGACTGTTGCAAAAGTGTGCAAAAACGATGGCTCATTGTTATCTGCATTTACAATCAGAAAACACCAAGTGTTTTTGTTTTTTTTTCTTACACCAAGGGAAATACAGAGTGACAAAATACAAACTATGCACTGTGCCGCTGAGATGGCAAAAAAGTCGCTTCCGTATAGATATACCGTGGTTAAGTATAGCAAAGCAAACTGAATGCTTAGTAAAACTTTTACTGAAATCAAAATGCTCCAAAATGTGCTGCAGCAAGTGCCCTTGCAAAAAGTGTCATTTGCATCATATTCAGAATGATTTTGCAGGGTCATTCACGAACTCAGTATTTCTAATTACTGTTAGTATTTGGAGTGATGCTATCTACACAAAATCCACTACCTCAAATAAGATTATTGCAAGTGGTACAGACTTTAATTTACAAGAAATTGCTTGTCTAAAGAGACATACAAGTGCTTAAACAAGTTGTGTGTCTACTCTGCTGCTCTCTGGACCTGGTTGTGCCTGAACATGTGGCAGTCTATACTTTACTTAACTGGTTACGTAATCAAACAATCTGTCAATGAGTTAACAGAAAGGCTTGTGGAAGCAAATGCAGAGATCATGATTCCTGACCCTAACTACTACTGCACCAAATAATTTTCATTTTGGATATTGAAAATCAGTGAATGCAACCATGAACATGACTGATCTTAAATCCAAAACTTGAAGTCTGATGCCGACTGAACCAGAAGGTTGGTAGAAAAAAAGCAACTCCAGACTACAAATAATAACCCAACCATTAAGTTTTAGCACCAACACATATCTATAGACATGGCAAATGACAACACAAAGCTCCAGTGACAAATGGTATGTCCTAAGAAGGGTGTATGGCTAATTGTCTGCCCAGATCATAGCAAATGACCAAAGTACATGCCCACAGATGGAGGACGACCAAAGCCATATCTTAGCCATAATGTATGAGGAGTTCACGATACACCCCAAAAGTAAGGGATGACCAGTTTTATTTTCAATTATGTGGCTGCAGCAACGACACTCTAGAACCCCAGTCTAAACAAATAATGAAGGAGTTAACTAATGTACTAAAATCAGCCAAGATTCCTAGTGAAATGGAAACATGAATATTTTATATTTTATCAGGTTATGACTAGGGTTGCCACCTTTTCAAATGACCAAAGTGGTTATGACTAGGGTTGCCACCTTTTCAAATTGCTAAAGTGGGACATTTTTGGTACAAACATCAGATTTTACAGGCCGAGACATACCCACGGTCAGTACAAAAGTTAGAATTTTTGCCTAAACAAAAGTTTATTCTTGTAGCATTTTAGTTGCTTATTCTGCTTTTTATAACATTTAGGTATTTTAGATACAGAATAACTGTTTTATACAACTATTACATAAAATATAGGAAATAATTTTGTCCTAAAATCTCAGGACATTTGCCATTTTTACAATTTTTTGTCAGGACAACTGCCCAAAGAGGGACTGTCCCTCGCAAAGTAGGGCAGATGATAACCCTAGTTATGACTATAACGGTCGGACACAACCACTTATGCTAAATGCAATTCAACTTTTAAACGGGTATCATGACAAGTACACAAACCTTTAATGGGGTAACAACCTCATTCTACCAAATCAGCCACAAAGCGTTTTTCTACTAGCTTGTACTTTAATCACTATAAACACTGTTAAAGATATACAGACACACACCATATACACATTTCCAACTGACACCACTACAGCATTTTCCAAAGGGGTGTAAATGATTAGAGGAATGCTCAGAGTTCTCAATTTCAACTTAAAAAAAAAACTCATGCCTGGTCTCAAACTGCACATTACACTAGCCTGCTATAGCCTGGCAGCTGTGAGTCAACATGCTTACTTTATGAACGGGAGCGTTGTCACCTCACAGCAAGAGATTCTCCCGTTCTATTCTCAGCTGGAGCGCCTTCTGTGTGGAGTCTGCATGTCCTCCCCGCGGTCGAGTGGCGTTCTAAAGACATGCGTGAATGGGCGTGCCTTTGTTGAAGGTTGGGCGTCGGGCTGGCACCGTATGCCAATCATTAGCGGACCGGAGTTCCGCTGTGGCGAGTCGACCCCTAATCGGGAAAAGCCGAAAGAAAAATAAACAACTTTTTAGTGCAGCATGCACAAAACTGGGCGTATATTAAGGAGAGTTCAACCTTTATACAACACTCAAGTGGAAACGGGCATACAACTTTTAAATTACATACACGTAAATTATCCAAAACACGTTTTACTAAACCTTTACGGCAAAGCGGTTGTATAGTGTGCTTGGTTTCCAATAAATGCAAACTTTAAAACTATTTATGTTTAAAACATTATGTACAGCTGCTATTTAAAACACTAAAATGACACACCTACTTCATTACTTACTATATATAACCACATAGATCCGAGTTTTCCCACAAGATACCTTACGACCCTTTTTAAGTACGACAGGACATGGTTCGCCAGTGATCATACTTAGCACTTGTTATACCTTTTAGCAGCAGAGCATATAGAAGATGCGACTTAAAGGGTGCAGGGTTTTTCATTTAATGACACACAAATGCCAACTCACTCAGTTTCACCGTGGCAGCAGCACACGCCGTTTCATTCTCAGAAGTCAGTCCCACATTCTGATCGAGGCTCGTGCACAAACATAGCACCTACAGGGTTAGCTTACTGTCAAATAGCTACAAGCAGCCGGTGTGACAAACCGTTAACATTTACCGATACAGGTAACACGAACTGTCTGCTTAGTTCTACTTCAGCTTACTCCGTGACCTTACAGAAGGGGGATAGCAACGCTCCACTGACATATTTTAGCACACAGGATTTTAAGCAACAGTCAAGACGGTGTGAACAGCATAAAGCAGAGTAATTACTGAAAGACGATGACGTGCCAAACTACTAAAGCCACATATACAAATACCAGGAAACCAGGACACTCACGGCTGTCAAAAAGATGTTAACCAACAACTTATGAAGCACTGTAAGACTGCAAAAAGAGGTGCCTAGTAACAGTCAGGCACAACATCTCCCACAAAAAACATAACCAACCACAACTGTAAACCGTATTAAAACAGTGGAGAGATTTTCCCGCTGCTCTTTCTCAGGAGTTGGTTTTAAATATTATGGGACATACAGACATCCATTTCACCACTACCCCTTCCTCCTTTACCTGCAGATCCCAGGTGGTCTCTGTCGGAAGATGAGCTGAGGCGAGTGGCTCGGGCACTTCTCTTGTCTCGGACAGTCGGAGAAGACGAGGCCACGGCAGTACCGGGTAGCAACAGTTCATCCTCCCCACTACCTTCGCCTTCCTCCTCTTCGTTTTCCCTTTCAGCACTCACTCTGACAGCCCCTCCAGGACCCCGCTTCTTGCTCTCACAACGCAGCAGGTTAACATCTGCACTTCGCTCTATAAGCATTCCCTCTTCTTCTGCCCCGTCCTCCAGGTTCAGTACAGGTGACGGGGAAGCTAGTGGCTCCAGCTCGTGGCAGACTGCCATAGAGCTAGCCCGCAGGAATTCTGGGGTTGTTGTACAAGTGACAACCACCCACCAGTTCAGCAGGAGACCATACCGCCTTTGTTTACTCCTCCTATGCGGTCCGGAAACTTGGCAGAGCCCGTTTCCCACATGTAACGCTAAGCACCAGCCAAGCAACCGACAGAAGAGGAACAGCCCTGACATACGCGCCTGCGTACCTAGTCACCCACCAGCAGTAACCGCCCTCTTCTCGCATGTTTGCAGAACTGTCAGTGTTGATACTAAAAACAGTAATTTTACAATTGTGCGTTGAACGCCAAGCACTCCATTAAATAAGGCACAACACTGCCGAAGGGATGAGCGCACCACTGTTAGCGCTGAAAAGCTTATTCCTTAAATATCGAGCCATTGTATACAAAGTGGAAAACAATTCCGATCTCAAGTACATTTTTAATTTATTTAAATCGTTTGTTGTACGAATACGGTAAGGTGAATTATCTGCAAAAACACCAACATTTATTATGTTTAATAATCGCATCGTTTCTGGATTGCTTTAGTGTGTCCCCGTTTACAGTATTTTCTTGGAGTATGTAATGATTATCTGAGTGTTCTCAGACCTTCGTCAGCGGAGAGTGTAGTCAGGTATGTTTTCAAACTGCAACTCATTTCGAAGAACTGTTCATCATTTTTTGATTAAAACATTGCATTTAAAGTGTTGCCAAAGCACATTCCATGCATACCGCTCAACTCTCCAGATTTTCGCAGAATCTTCAGGTTTTTGCCTCATATTTGGCCTGTTCTTCAGAAAAGTGCGATTTTCTCTCAAATCGTTCAAGATGAAGTCACTAAATAACATGCACATACGTTTCAGACTTCATGTCCTTAAGAAAAATACATACTAATATAAAACACAGTTTAACAACTTTCTAAATTTATAAGACAATATTTAAAATGCCTCCCCTATTTTTATTAACTCTGTCCAGATTTCTTGCCCTCAGAGGTTGACAGGTATGATTCTGTGTTAACAATTTAAATACGACTTCGCAAAAACAAATGTAAAAATAATAGTCTGTTCATACAAAACACTTTGGTATAAAGCACTACATTTTAACCAGGGTGTGCACTTCCTTTTTACAGCTGTTTCAAACTTAAAAGGCACATTTTTCACACTGGGGAGACTTATGGATAATGGGTATGACCCACAGTTTAAAAAGTAATTTTAAGGGGACACAGCCATGTTACCTCAATTACACTAAATGTTCCAGGTTCAAACCCATATTTAAAAGATATAAAGTAATACTTGCCTTGCAAGGCAAATGCCTGTATGAGGACCCTCCACTGGGCCAAAAATCAAGGAGCCTCAGTCCTCGCCACTGTCAACAGTGGGGAACTTTCACTGATAGGATGACAAGTACACACAGTATTTCCAGATGCAGCTCTCTGCATCAAGTGCAATTTCCCTTAAGAACACACAGAGACCACAGTCAGTCCGGGGCTAGTTTCTCACTCTTTCTCCAGATTCCCAATAAGACTCCCAACTGGCACAGCTACAGAGTTGAGATCTCAGCTGAGTGAACAAGCCAAGACCTCCAGCACCCTTTCTGTCCAACCAGTGCTTCGTGTCCCTGCCCAAGTAGCTGACACACACTCTTTGAGGTTTGATTTACACACACACACACATATATATATATATATATATATATATATACACCTGGGAAAGGCTGGCACAGGTTTACTAACTATTCCCCCTTCTGCCCAGACTATAAGATAGTTTCCACTGCCACCAATCACTCCTGATCAGCTACTTTAAGGCCCTTAACAAAGGGTAGCCAATCTTACTTTGTAATATTAATACTAATACAAATGGTAGTTTGACCAAGAGCAAGGCTACTAGGAGGGGCCCCCACAGTGTCACCAAATAAATATGCAAGTACTCTCAGAACTTAAATATTTCTACAGATCAGCCACAATGAAAGATTTTAATATATTTAATAATAAAAGAACAAGACAATGCTAAAAATATATTCACAGTGACATCAGAGTTCAAAACCACAGGAAATATTTCAAACATTATTGCAGTACATGTCCACACAAAGAAAAACATGTAAACTAAACTTCACTATATTCCTGACTATATCCAAGATAATTAGGTACTTCCTTATTATAGCGGCCCCAGCGATTTTGCCAAGGCCGTTTTCAGTTTCTTCAAGGCCGCTATGCTCATTATTTTGGCTATAATAAGAAAGTACCGTAATAATTACCTGAACAGCAAAGACCCAAAATAATGAGCATTTGCTGGAATGTTATTCTCTTAAAACCTATGTAGTTTATAATGTTTGTATTTATGTGCAGTTTCTGTAGCCAGAGTTTGCACTGTGTAGCTTAATTCAGGTCGATCTATGGACTGTAAACCCTGCTGTCATGCAAACATTGAGGGACTAAAGAACTGAGCAAAACAATGGATTACTGAAAATCAGAGACAACTGAGATGTATTTTCAACTCACTACAAAGAAGCATTAGTTCCCCAATGCAGCATTCATTTAAGAGTTTAGGTGCCGTACTAAAGTGACAGCAAGTCGATATAGCAAGCACCTCCTTAAACACAGTAATATCAGTAAATGAGCATTGCTGTAAAACTGACAGTGGCACAAAAGCAAAACATGTTGTCAAATCAACCTTATTTTCATCTTTCTTAACCTTAACTTTCTAAACCTAATCTACCCAGACTATATACACTTCTCAACAACCCTTAGAACAATATTATAAGGATGTTAACTTGCTATCCTAACCATTCTAATGCTATGTTTTTAACTCTTCTATAATAACCTGTTATCCTAGCCATTCCAACACTATGTTTTTAACCACTCTACATCTAATTTCTAACAACTTCCCTTCTTAACTAACAACTTTTTTCTCCTGTTTGTCATCCGTGACATCAATCTGTGTAACATCATTCTATACACTCCAATGCTGTGTAATGATGTCTGTACATATTTCATACTATAAACATACAAAGATGCTAAACTTCAGTGTAACTATGTATATATTTATATATTTATATATATATATATATATATATATATATATATATATATATATAAAATCACTTTTTTAAATTTTTACATTTTTAAATTTTCAATGTAACCATGAATATTGATTGTCATGTATTTATTTTTTTGCATATATGGAGCTTTTCTCCCCAGGCCTCCACTGAAAATGGACATGTATCCAGTCGGACACTCCCGGTTAACAAATGTAAAATAAATAAAATCTTTGATAAAACTGGGTTTAAAATTCTCTGAAACTCGATCAATCACCCTGCTTACTCTTTACATTACTGTATCGCCTGGGCCACTATAATAAGTACAGATAATTATGCTGTTCCCTACAATCTTACTTCATGAGAGCAAGGTAGAAATGGTGAATGGTTCTTGTCAGGTCCAAGACCGAATACAGAATTCTCTGTCTCACTAAGAGACTTCTCAAAATAATATCTAAAATATTACTGCTGGGCTAGCTTCCAGAATGACAGTTTCTGGTCATCTGACTTCTAGTTCCCAGGCCAAAACCCCCATTGCTAGAAGCTGGCAGCATTTAGCATCTACCTGTAAAAATATACAGACAAAGGCTTTTGCTCAGATCTTTGGCAGATGATGGAGGTCATAAAACAACTGCATTTCTTCATGCTTCAAAACTAGCAATTAGTTCACTCCAAGGACACTACAGAAAGCTTCCTAGTACAGACTCTGTTTCTCTAGCTGCATTGAAAACCTGACAGATAGCTTCTTTATTGTGTAGCATAAAAAGTAATTTAATTTCAGATATTTTTCTAGTGTTTGCTGGACTGAGGTTAACCCTCCAGATGTTCTTCGTCTCCCATTGCTGCAGTCCTGACATAAGGGTATTCCGCTGCCCACCATCGGCCCGAATACCAAAGGGCTAGAACCGGCGTCGGTCATCGGCGCTCGAGACTGGCATCAGTACGTGCCAGTACAAATGCGCATGACCGACGCCATAACCACAGTCTTTCTTGCCGCATGGTCCCTAAGCAGAAGCAGCATTTGCAAGTGCCGTTCGGCGTTCAGGAACTGTCGGTTTTCGAGTTTCAGACCGGAGACCAAGTTGGGCTAAGTACCCCTTTGGGGACATTTTTGTCTTTTTCTTGCCTCAGTATTGACGGATGTCAGAAAAAGTTAATAACTGTATTTCTTGTGGGAAACAGATTCCTCATAGGGATTACCATTCACTCTGCATTCCTTGTTTAGGGCCTGAGCACGACGTTGTTGGGTGTCGCTTTTGTGCTACTTTTAACAAGCGTACTATTAAACATCGGTTAGACTGTGCTAGGCTAGTGTTTGGTAAACGTTGTAATTATAACATGCCGTCGGATTCTCCGACGACTGGTTCTTCTAAGAAACGCAAAGAAAAGTCCTTGCGGTCCAAACAGGATGAGGCGGCCACTCCGGACGCCGGTTCTGTAGTACCACTGGCTACTTCAGCGGCTCCTTCTGAAAGTTTACCTGAGTCTCAAGGGGAGCCTTTGTTACTGCAGGAAGTGGCTTCTCCTGTGTTAGGCCAGGCTGAGGGTGCTTCTCTGATGTCAGTGGTTCCCTCCCTCATAGGGTAGTTAGGCCTCCTCCTTCTCATAGCAAAGCCCATTCTAAGTCTAAGTCTGCCCCTGTTGGTGCGTGTCCCCAGGGTCCAGCTCCTAGGAAGCACATGTTAAAGATGGCTGAAGATTTGATTACTTTAATTAGGGGTTCTATGCCCCCTGAAGAGGCCCAGGGTAGAGCCAGAGTTGGAGGGTTTGGTTCAGTCTTCCAATGAGTCAGATTCCTCTGTAGAAGAACTTCAGGATTTCCCTCCCTATTCTGATTCGGAGGCTGAGGACTCTTCTCCTCTCGTCCCCTCCAGAAGATTTTTCTTTCTCTGAGACTTTGCATTCCATGAGGAACATTTCAAATGGGAGGCCAGGATTATTCTGATTCCGTAAAGACTGAGAGAATTCTTGTTTTTGCCTCAGCATAGGCCCTTGGCTATTCCCCCTGTACTGGATGTTGTTCAGGATGTGTTTTCTGAGGCTGCCCTTAACCCAGATTCTCTGCCTCCTGCCCGGTTAAACCAGACAGATACTACAGGGTTGGGAAGCTCACAAGTACTTATATAAGAGTCCTAGGGCTGATCCAGAAACTATTACTCAAGGCCCCAAAGGGGTTAGGGCTTCTGTGGTTAAGAATCCAGTTCCTCTGGACAAGGATGCTAGGGCCCTGGATAGGTGGGGTAAAAACTGTATACCTCTTCTACTTTGGCTATGAGAGCTTTAAATTGTCAGTTTCATATGCTTCGTATCAAAATTATTTGCTGGGCCAATTGAAATGTAAAGTAGATGCTTTAGCTGAAGGTATTGAATGTAAGGAGCTTCAGGATTTAGTGCATGCTTCAGACCAAGTTGGTAAGCATTCTTTGCAGTGTGGTTTTGATGCTTTACAGGCTTCTTCCAGGGTGGCTGCTACTAGTTCAGTCATTCGTAGGCATGCTTGGCTTAAAGATCAGACCTTGTCAGAGCATGTTAAGGCTCGAATTATGGATGCTCCTCTACAATCTGATGTTCTTTTGGTCCTCCAGTAGAGTCAGTTTTGAAAAAATGGAGGAAAAAGCTAAGTCTATGCAGACAGTTAAGGATTTTTTACAGGTTCAGCCCCTAAGTTCAGTAGGAATTGGCCTGCTAAGGGTTGGTCTTTCCCCTCTTGGATTATCAGTCTAGGGGCAGGTCGAGGCGAGGTAGGGGTAGGGCTTCCTCTCAGGGCCCTGTTACTTCTAGGTCTTTGAGTTCTTCTACCCCTTCTGCTGGGGAGGGCAGGGGTCAGTCCTTTCGGAAACAGACCCAATGACCCGTGTCTTCAGCTGCCGGACTCTGCCTTGCTGGCAGCCCCTCTGGGAGGAAAACTGAGATTTTTCAAAAGGAATTGGCATTTGGTTACCCAAGACAAATGGGTATTGGACATAATAAATCGAGGCTACAAATTTTATTTTCACACATTCCCTCCTTTCAAAGGTATGCCGGATGTGCCTCGTCAGCAAAAACTGGAAGCGCAGACTCAAATTTCTTCTCTGCTTCAGTTGGAAGCAATACAAGAAGTACCTTCTGCAGAAAGAGGCACGGGGTTTTATTCCCGTCTTTTCTTAGTGCCAAAGAAAGGAGATACTTGGAGACCAATTCTGGACTTGTCCATTCTAAATACCTTTCTGGAAATTCCAAAATTCAAGATGTTAACGCTGCAACAGCTGTTACCTATGCTGGGCAAAGATCACTGGATGGTGACTCTGGATCTCAAAGAGGCCTATCTTCACATTCCTATCAGGCCCAGTTGCAGGAAATTCCTGAGGTTTGAATGGGAATTTGCATTATCAGTTCTCTGCATTGCCCTTTGGCTTGTCTACTGCCCAGGGTATTCACGAAAGTCCTGGCTCCAGTAATAGCTTTTCTCAGGCTAGCAGGAATTCAAATTTATCCTTATCTGGACGACTGTTTGATTCTGGCTCAAGGCAAGCACAAACTTCTTCAACATCTGCAGTATGTAATGACAGTTTTCAGATGCCTAGGGTATTCTGTGAGCGTAATAAAGTCCAGTCTAGTACCCTCACAAGAGATGTGTTTTCTGGGTGTGAAACTGAATACAGCTGCTCAGATGGCATTTCTTACCCCGGACAAACAAAGGAATCTTCACCTATACTTCCAACAGCTATCAGTAATGTCCAGGCTGACTGCAAGGACAGTCCTTCAAGCCTTGGGGTTCATGGCATCTTGCATTCTAGTACTTCCCAATGCCAAACTGCATATGAGGAAGCTACAATGGTATCTCAAGAACGTTTGGACTCAACACTGCCACGATTTGGACACTGTCATTCGGATCCTACCTTGCATTCAGAGAGAATTTCTGTGGTGGGCTCAGGAATGTCACCTAAACAAGGGGCTCTCTGTGACCCAACCAGAGGCAAGTCAGATATTAACGACAGACGCCTCGGAGTCAGCCTGGGGAGCTCATTTCAGAGGAAAATGGATTCAAGACCTTTGGGCCCCAGAGCTACTTCACTTGCATATCAACATGAAAGAGATGCTGGCAGTTCAATTTGCTTTGGAGGATTCAAAGCCTACTTCAACCAGGACTGGTGTTGATTCGAACAGACAACACGACGGTCATGTGGTACATCAACAAGCAAGGGGAACTCATTCTTACCCTCTTTGCAGACAAGCAATGCTGTTGTGGGAAACTGCTTTGAATCTGCACATCACTCTTCGAGCACAGTTTCTGCCAGGAGCACAAAATTCTTTAGCAGATGTTCTGAGCAGACAGATTGTGGATCCTCACGAATGGAAATTGGACCCTCAGGTATTTCTTCAGTTGACAATGGCTTGGGGAACTCCGGACATAGATCTGTTTGCTTCTCCTCTGAATTTCCAACTGCCACTGTTTTGCACAAGGCTATTTCATCCGAAAGCCTGGAAAATAGATGCACTATCCTTCAGTTGGAGCAACCTTCACGTGTATGCTTTTCCTCCTTTGCCTCTTCTTCCACAGGTGCTGTTGAAAGTCAGGAGGGACAAGCCTTGCATGATCCTTATAGCACCGGATTGGCCTCGTCAGCATTGGTACCCTCTGTTGAGGAGCTTGATTCATGTACCACCTTGGCCATTGCCACAGATTCCTCATTTATTGTCTCAGGAGAACAATCATTTTCTCAATGTCAGGGTGCACTCCCTGCCTGACAGCCTGGCTTATTCTGTTTTAGAGAAGGAGGACCTTCAGCTCCCTCAACAAGTTTTGGATGTTATTTTGGAAGCCAGGCGTCCTAGTACTCGAAAAGTTTATGCTGGTAAATGGAAGAGATTTTTTCTTTGGAGTTCAGCTAAAGGCTTTGATGTCGAATTGCCTAATTTGAGTTGTACATTGCAATATTTGACTGTTTTATTGGACAAGGGTTTGTCCTTCTCTTCTGTAAAAGTGCATGCTGCAGCTATTTCTGCTCACTATGATTGTGACCCTCCTTCATTTTCACATCCATTGGTTAAACAGTTTCTTAGAGGGGGCCCCTCTGAGAGCTCCTACTCCTACCTGGGATCTTAATTTTGTTTTGGAAAAGCTGACTCTGCCTCCTTTTGAACCTGCAGCTACAGCTGAATTGCAGTTCTTGTCTTGGAAGACTGCTTTTTTGTTGGCTATTACTTCTGCTAGAAGGGTATCTGAATTACAGGCCCTCATGGCAGTGGAACCTTTTCTGATTTTTCACAATGACAGGGTTTCCTTACGTACTAATCCTACTTTTCTGCCTAAAGTGATTTCTAATGTGGCATTGAACCAGTCTATACATTTGCCTACTTTTTATGCTAACCCCCAAAATGACGGGGAAAAAGTTTTGCATTCTTTGGATGTACATAGGCAGTTGAGGTATTATTTGAGCAGAACCAAAGAGTTCAGGAGTTCTCAACAATTATTTGTTTCTTTTGCTTTGACTTCACGAGGGAAAGCTATCTCGAAGCAAACTATTTCCAAGTGGATTAGCCATTGTATTGCTTTTTGTTACTCTCATCATGGTGAGGATGTTCCAGCTGGGATCAGGCCTCATTCTACTAGGGCTACTAAAGACATTCTAGAAGCAGCTACTTGGAGTTCTGTACATACCTTTACAAAGCATTATCATTTACCTCTTTATTCTAGGTCTAGGGCTGGGTTTGCCACTGCAATCTTACAGGGCATGTCAGCAGCTCCTACTGCTATTTAGTTGACCAGCCTCCCTTTTTTCCGTTGCTCTGGGATTCTACCCTTATGTCAGGACTGCAGCAATGGGAGACGAAGAACATAGTACAGTTTTGTACCTACCATAAATGTAGATGTTCGAGGATCTCCATTGCTGCAGTCCAATTTTCCTCCCTCCTTCCCCCTTTTTCTTTTTAGGTTGAGGTTTGGGTGGTGTTTTTTGCATTCTGACGTCTGAGGCAAGAAAGACTGTGGTTATGGCGTCGGTCATGCGCATTTGTACTGGCACGTACTGATGTCAGTTTCGAGCGCCGATGACCGACGCCGGTTCTAGCCCTTTGGTATTCGGGCCGATGGTGGGCAGCGGAATACCCTTATGTCAGGACTGCAGCAATGGAGATCCTCGAACATCTACATTTATGGTAGGTACAAAACTGTACTTTTCCTCTGTTAAGCATATACATTTAAACAGTTACAACAGTGCAGGTACATTTCTGTTCTCTTCCAGCAGGGCACACTGTGGTTACATTTCAAACACAGCACTCTACAAATACATTTTCAACACACAAGTTTGTACAAGCAGTTTGACATGCACATGACATATAGTTCTAATTCAGTTGTAACAAAAGAACCTTGTGTAAATCATTTTGATATTCACCTAAATTTCCAGCTAGCTGTGCTGGCAGTATCTCCTTTCATCACAACCTTTATCAAGAGTGAGGTATATCCATTATTGGAGCCTCCTTTAAAAACAACAGAAAAATCCTTTCTAAGTTCTCTGTGCCTCCCTTACAGAAAAGCATGCTATTGAGGAGCAGCACGACACCCCCAGTACACATATTTGAAATAACCAAGTAACTGTAATTTAGCTTACTACATTATTCTCTTGGGTATTCACTGCACCCAAGTACTTATATTCACTGTTAGCATATTTGTATTTAGCTTGACATCACAAAAACATGCACAGTTAAAGGGACAGTCCCAGTGATTTTTTACATTTGATTCTGTTTACATTTTCAGTCTAGCTTTCTGAGCATGTCCCAGCTTTGGCTGGGGGGTGGGGGAGGGGTGCTTATAGTAAGTTTCAATGGTCTTAGTCAAATTCCATCTCAAATTGCAGTTGTACTCTCAAAAACTTGCACCGTCATTCATTAGTTTCACCTGTGCTTTTTATCCTCAGAGAAAAGTAGCCTTTCAGGAATTTTATGACCACTTGCTACTACATTGCAGGAAAGCATTTGAGCAATGTAAAGCTAAAACTTTAGTACTAAACAGAGTTTTCTGTTCATTTCACTTCATATTTTATTTTGTGCAGATTTCTGAATGCTAGCTAAGTGCTGTCATGATATGCATGACTGTCAGAAAGCATGATGCAAGTTTCAAACAGTAGTAGAAGCAGTTTTAGTTTTTTATGTTCTGGTTTTTGATCTCTGAATACTAGCCAAGTGTAATGGTTTTCTGACCTACTGTAAAAAAAAAAAAAAAAGTGTGGCGCAAGCAATAAATTCATTTTAAACAATGAAGTCCAAAAATTACTGGCACAGTGGGGTCTGACACATACTAATTCTGCGATTGCTTTACTATAGAGGAAGGGGAATATGTCAACAGACTGCTAAGATTTAGTACAAATTCACTAAACTGCACTGTTTTTACTATACTGCTAACAAGTATGATATGCAGAATAAAGGAAATAAAAAGCTGCACAATTAAGAAAGCCTTTTGATGAGTTCATAAAAAGTAAACACAGAGTCTTGCCTAACCAACCCCAACCACAAACACACACACAAATGTAATTACCTTATTGTTTCCCAGTGATCAGGGACTGAAAACTTTGACAGGAAGGAACTGATTATTGTTAAATGTGCTCACCAGAAGGAATGAAAACAGGGCTGCATAAAGTAAATTGAAACCAGGATTAGGGCTGATGATGACATGGTGAGTGAGTGATGACAACTGAGAGGTATCAGGACAACATTCTTTCCGTCAGAAATTTTAGACTCTGGGATTGTCCCTTTACCGTTCAAAGAACACAGCATCATCAGGTTTGCTTGGGTGTCCCCTAAAACAAGTCTTGGCCTCAGAGCTGCAGCAAAGTCAGCTGGTACCCAGGGAATGCCCATATTGAAGCTGATTGCCAAAAAAAAAAAAAGAAAGAGCATCATCTCAGCACTGAGGCCCTATAAATAAACAGTTCTTCGAGTAGTCCAGCTGGATGATGCCTTCTTTCAAAACCTCCAGCTCACTGATTTTGCAGTTTTGAGGGCTCCTTCCCACTTATTAAGTGGTGCTTACTTTTCCTGCACACTATTAACTTGTGCTTTACTTACTTGGATTTATGCATCTCTTTCCAATCAGTTTACCCTACCACAAAAGTAGTATACAAAAAGTGCATGATGGGAACTGTGACAAGGAATCTACCCAGTTGATAAACATATGGAGAAAATTCTTCATAATCAAATGTCACAACTCAACTTAAAATAATATGGCTTAACAGCACATCCCTAGCACAAATACTGAAATTCACAAAATCAACACAAAGTGAAAGGAACACAAGACTAAAAGTAGAACATCTGTGCTTCCACCTCTTTATATCTTGAAACACTTCAGAAATAAAAATAAGACACTAAATAGAACACTTAAAGTTGCTCTAGGTATCATAGAACTAACTCACCACCAATCAAAACTTTTAAAAGGCTGAACTGTTCTCAAGTCCAAAGCTTATATTTTAAAGGGACAGTCCCAGAGATTTTTTGTTTTGATTCTGCTCTTTTCTGTTTTCAGTCTGGCTTTCTGATCATGTCCCAGCTTTGGCTGCGGGAGTTGGGGAATGGTGTTTTCAGGAAGTTTCAATGGTCTTAGTCAAATTGCATCTCACATTGAAGTTGTACTTTCAACAGCTCTCACCGAGTCATTCATTAGTTTCACCTGTGCTTTTATCCTCAAGAAAAATAGCTTTTCAGGAATTTTAACCTCACTTGCTCCTACCTTACAGGAAAGCATGCAAGCAGGGCAAAGCTAAAGTGTTAGTAAACAGAGTTTTCTGTTCATTTCACATTTTATTTTGTGTGGATTTCTGAATGCTAGCGAAGTAATACAATGTTATGGATGACTGCCACTTGCTCTGTAGGAAGCATCAGAATGCTGCCAAGTTTATAACAGTAATAGAAGCAGTCTTCTTTTTTTCATGTTCTGTTTTTTTATCTCTGCATACTAGCCAAGTGTAATGGTTTTCTGACCTGCAAAAAACGTGTGTGTGATGCAAGCAATAGATTCATTTCAAACAATAAGTCTAAAACTTACTGTCACAATGGGAGCTGTACAGTACGGCAACCTGTGACAGTCTTACATACTAACTGTGAGACTGCTTTACTATGGAGTAAGGGAAATAAGTCAAGAGACTGCAAAGATTTGAGATGAATTCATTAAACTCTACTCTTTTGGCTATACTGCTCACAGTTACACTATGCAGAATAAATAAAGGAAATAAAGAGCTGCATAATTAAAATAAGCTTTTTGATGAGTTCATAAAAATGAAACGCTGAGAGTCTTGCCTAACCACCCCCACCACAAACAAAAATGTAATAACTTTATTATAGTTTCCCAGTGATATGGGACTGAAAGCTTTGACAGGAACTGAATATTGTTAATTGTGTTCACCAGAGGGAAAGAAAACAGGGCTGCATAAGGTAAATTGAAACCAGGAGTAGGGTTAATGATGACATGGTTAAATGGGTGTTGACAATTATGAGGTATCAAGACAAGCTTCTTTCGGTCAGAATTTTACACTCTAGGATTGTTCCTTTAACATATTCATAATACTACACACTCATTAAGCCTTGGGGCAGGAGTGGCATATAAACTACCTAAGCTGCCAGTACAGATCTTTGCTCTCAAGCAATGTCTCCAAGTTTCCTCCCCATACAAAAAGCAAAGGTTTAACCTTTGGGTATGGCAGTTCACACTACAGTTCCAGAACTTCCCAGAATTACAGAAACTGGCACACTGGTATTTCTCACAGTAACACTGCTTTCTAGTAAGTATATCCAGCTTTTATTTATTCTTTGCTTTCTTTTATTTCAAAAGATCAGTAATATACTTTGCGTGGTGACATTTACACCACAGGTGATGTCTTAGTTTGATTCTCAATTTACACAGACAGGCCATACTATGGGGAACATTAGGAAAGGATGCATCAAAGAAATGCACATCATCAATCAAGTGATAAGGTATGGAATGCAGTCTGGTTAACTGAAACTGATCCCAACACTTGTATGAAGGTTTCTGGCTCAAACGTGGTCATACTTCTATTCTAACATGACCATTGTTCTTACTGAATTCTACCATGATCCCAAATTGCACATATGAGGAGTCCCTTATTAAACCAGCAATAAGTCTTGACTACATGGATATTATGATATATTGCTGTTAAGATCTAGTCTAACCGTTTTTTTGTCCCTCAGATGTGATGCTGGTCAGGGTAGGAAGATTTATTAACTGAGACAGAACACAAATTTACATACTTGGTTAAATATAATCATCATGTGCTGCTTTATTATTTCAGTATTTAGGTCTTCTGAAACAATTACCCCAGCCCTTCTGTTAGGTGTCCATAAGTTTTGCTTTTTCAGACACCGTTAGTGTGTCCTCCTGTTGAACAAAAAAAAAAAAAAAAAAAAAAAAAAACAGGCCATAATTAGCACTTAAGAAATACATTTTTATCTGGATTTAAAGAGAACTTCTGTTCCTATTTATTTATTGGCATTTGATTACCATGAAAAGTTCAACTGATAGGAGCCCAATTTTACAGGTGGCCCAGGGAGAAAAATATATATTAAGCACAATAATTTTACAGTCTTTAAAATTAATGTAAAAAATATCTACATTTTAAATAATTATACCAAATTCGACATAATATGAAAACATTGGCAAAGAACAGATACAAGTTATAGACGATGATTTAATAATTAGAGATATTTTAGCCAGTTTAAAGAAAACTTAGATGTAAGTTAGTATAATACAAACAGGAACTGCAAGATGATGTGAGAGAAAACCAGGCTTATTGAATATTTAGAGAGAAAGCCATGGGAGAGAAATTCATAGAAGTAAGGAAATGAGTGAAGAATGGAGAATAAGGAGATGTAAGGTAACAACAGGTATTGCTTCACATTTAAGGATATAGTTTACTTTGGTGTTGAGCAAGTTTTGAAGTATGGGAGGAAGGGTATTGACCAGATGGATACAGATAAGGAGTTCCAGACCACAGCAACATGGTATGAGTATAGACAATGTCCATCAGATTTGTGGACAGACAGGAGTTTTTGGTCACGTGATAGTAATGACCAACTGTGAATAGTTGTGTAGAATGTTATTTAGCACTGAACAAGCAGATGGATTCTGTATAATATTGTAGGTGGTACGAAGCTATGTATATGTGATAAGGTAGTTCTACCAAATTTAGGCTTTTTAATGCTATAAAGTGGTGATTTCTGAAAGAAGCATTTGCTGAAATTTAGCAACTTTATTGTAGCATTGTTCAAGTTTTGATTTTTGTGATGCCTGAAGGTTACTAAGGATGGGAATGCCATAAAGTGTGGGAAGGAGATAAGTAGTGGAAAGTGTAGCTTTAGTTGTGTTGGTGAGAAATTGTTTTGGCTCTATAAAGCATTTCTAGTTCCAGATGAGTTTTTCTTATGTAATTTTGTATATGCAGGTCGAATTTAAGTTAATCATCCACTATCATCCCTAATAATTTGCTATGAGAAGTGACTTAAATGGTGGTATTATCAAAAGAGAGGAATTTAAATTTTGGGTACTTTTTTGTTATCGGGGCAACAAGTGCTTCCTGATTTCGTCTCGTTTTCACAGGACAGTCTCGGACTAACTAGACGCAAATGAAAAGTGATGTTCATCAGCTAAATGGGAAATAAATGAAGCAGTGTGGGAGTGCCTAAACGTATTATACCTGGTAAAGTGCAGAAATTCAAGTATAAGAAAATGTTAACAGTTCATAAAGGGAAAATATTACAACTCATTCGTACCACATACTCGCATGCACACTCACTTCTAGGCATGCTGAAAAGCCAGCACATTACAGGAATATGTTAATTAAAGACCACTACAGTCTATTTTTTTTTGGGGGGGGGGGGGCGTTTGACTATAGAGACTGCGGTTTACGTTAAAAAAAGATATGTGCAAGGCGAGCATTTTTTATTCTCCATTTACCTGCCATTTCACACAATCTGATTAAAGTGTGTCCCACGTACATATACCTCTCAACTCTCTCTTGATTTTGGCTCAAACTCCTCCTCATTCCCTGCAACTGGCGGTTTTAGGAGAAAAGTGTAGTCTATCACATTTCATAAATAACGGCAATCATTTGAGTTATACATTTGTTTTTCACTTAATAATGCATGTTAATTCACTTCCAATTAAACCCTGTTGGCATGCATTATTCCGAGTAAGACAAGTCTATAAGTCAAATGACTGTCGTTATTTATTAAATGCGACTGATGGCAATAAATTTGACAGGAAAATAAGTGTGTGTGGTACCCAGTACAGCAGCAGCTGAACGATCAACGTTATAATGAGCGTTAGGATTCCAAACGGTCATTATGACTGTTGCTCCTATAACGCAAAAGTACCAAATTTTGTTTCTGGGAGAGGAATTTGGGGGGAAAAAAAGTTTTTTGAAGGATCGAGTGTGAGTTGTGAATTACAAAGCCATGTTTCGTTGCTATTAAAGCTTCCCGAGTAATTTTTTTTTTTAGAGGTGTGCCATGCTGTCAGATGTGCAAATTAGTGTGGAGTTATCTGAATACTTTGCTGTGTGGATGCTAGGAAGGTGTTGGTGAAAATGTGAAAGAGGAGGGGATGAGGGATAGTGCTTTGTGATACACTGGCGATGACTGGGAGGTGGAATGCCATGTTACTGACTGATACCTACCAGATAGGTAGCTTTTGAACCACAAAAGGGTGGGCTGAGAGACATAATGAAGACATTTGAAGTAGACATTGCTGTGACAAACTGTGATGAAGGCTTTAGACAAGTCTAGAAATAAGGAGATTAATTTGTAATTTTTATAAAGTTATGTCTTACCATAACTTGGCATCTGTATTGTCTTCCTTTATTCATCCTTACGATAGGGGTTTCGGATCCAACTCAGCCACATTTCACAGACTTGGATCCCACTCTCAAGCTCCTCCCTCATGCCCACAATGCTCTTCATCCACCCAACTACCTCAGACTGAGTTTGCCAAATCCAGACATGCCATATTCGGACATCAAAGATTTGTAGAGGAGGCTCAGACATAGGACATAACAGTCCTGAGATCATCCAGGTTACTCAAGAAGAAAGGCAGGGAGATGGGTTGGGTGGGAAAGTGAGGATGAAGGAAGGAAGACAACACATATGCCAAGTTATGGTAAGACATAACTTTTTAATCTGATGTTGTCTCCTCCATTCCTCCTCACGATAGGGCCAGAGTCCTCAGATGCATGAACCTTGGTTGGCCCTCATGGAAGGATATGCCGGAGCACCATCGAACCAAACAAGGCCCTGCTCCTGGAAATAACACCCAATTTGTAGTGCAACACAAAGGTGTGATTATTAGACTGTGAAGCTGCTGCACAAATGTCATCAACTGAGGTTCTAGCACAGAAAACTGAGGAAGTAACCATAGCTCTGGTAGAATGCGCCCTAGGAGGTTTAGGTACCTGCAACCCTTTGGACGAATAAAAAAGAAATGCAGTCTGAAATCTATTTTGCCAAGGTAATTTTTGATACTGCTTGTCCAAGTGTATTCAAAGAGAAGGCTATAAAAATCTGATCAGACTTTCTGTATTGTTTGGTCTTTAGATAAAAATGGAGCCATCTATGAATGTCTAGAAGGTGAAGAACATACTCCCCTTTGTTAGAGAAATTGGGAAAAAACAATGGCAGTTGTATGGACTGATTGATATTGTTTTCTGTAGCTACTTTAAGCATAAAAGATGGATTAGTGCGCAAGGACACTATCTTTATGGAACAAAGTGTAAGGAGGTTTAGAAGATAAAGCTTAAAGCTCAGAAATCCCCTTAGCGGAAGTCACGACCACCAAGAGAGCTGTTTTCCAAGACAGAAATGTCATGTCACAATTAGCCACAGGTTCAAACGGGACCTGTGTCAATGCCTGCAGCACAAGAGTAAAGTCCCATGGGGAAAGTGATCCCTAACTGGGAGCTTTAATAAGAACACAACCTATATGAAGGATTTACACAATCTGAACATGAACAAGGAATGTGTTTGACTTACTGTAATGAAAATTAGAAATAATGGCTCACTGTAACTTAGTAGTGGAGAAGCCAGCAGCTTCGTCGAAAAGGGTACTGAGAAACAGTAACACATCTGAAACAGGTGCTGAGAAGGGGTCAGTGTTCCTGTTTGTGGCCCAAACAAACCTCTTCAAGTTGCTATTGTAAACTTCTTGGTGGAAGCCTTTTGTGATGCCAAAAGAATTTTTCACACCAGAAACCGAAGCCTGGACTGTCTCATCAAGGTCAGAAGTGGAGAAACCAAGCGGTCAAGTTCAGCGTTCGAAGATTTGGGTGTTGTATCCATGACAGGTAAAAAAAGAGGTCTTGAGTGGGCTCCAGTATCCAAAAAGGATACTTCAGATGAGATCAGAGGAATGGGAACCACACTTGGCGAGGCCAAAAAGGGGCAATGAGGATGACTCTACTCTTCAACATGCTTGCCCTCTGAAGAGACTTGGGGATGAGTGGGAGAGGAGGGTAAGCATACAGGAGACGCGAGGGCTAATCATGGACTAGAGCATCCCTCGAGGACTCCCCTGGAGGGGGGATCAGTGAAGCACTTGCTGCATTATTTATTGAGGGGCGAGGCAAATAGGCCGCACGAAGGTTGACCCCCAACTGCTGAAGATCATATGTTTGCTACTGATTGGTTGAGGGACCACTCATGCAGAATCAGGAGTGATCTGCTGAGACTGTCTGCCAGATCACTGGTTTTCCCCAGGATATGTGTTGCAATTAAAAGATAGTCTGAAGATATTGCTCACTCCCACACTCGCATGGCCTCCCTGCACAGGGGATAAGAACAAGTTCCTCCTTGCTTGTTGATGTACCAGACAACTGACATGTCGGTGTGTACTGCAATAGTTCCCAAAGGGAGAACGTCCTGAAAGGTTTGCAACATTAGGAGGACAACTCTCATCTCTAGGACATTAATATGCAACTCAGTCTCATGAGGCGACCACATGCCTTGGAATATCTTCGCATTATACTGCCCCCCCCCCCCAAATTGGGAAGCATCCATGGTCACGGTGGCTATCGCGGGATTGTTCACAATGGTCTACCGAGAATAACATTGTCTGAATCCACCAACTGACATGACACCTGTAGATGGGAGTCAATTTGATGTGAAGGGACAAGGGCTGAAACAGGATGGACCATTGATTGGCTAGCATTCACTGTAGAACCCGCATGAAAAACCTGGCTAGGGGAACTAACAGGATGGCTGCAGACATGGATCCCAGGACCTGCAGGATCAGTCGAGCTGTAGGGGGCTTGTAGTGCTAACAACTGTTGTACCCGATTCATCAGAATGGCTACTCAGTGTAGAGGAAGAGAAGCTATCTGATCCCTTGTGTTGAGTTGCGTACCTATGAACTCTAGATTATGAACTGGAATAAGATTGGACTTGCTCATGTTTATAGTGATGCCCAGGAAGTGCGCTAACTGGAGTAAGTAGTCCTTGGCTTGGATTAGTCGATGCCTCATGGCAGCAGTTTGGAGCCAGTCATTTAAATACGGAAACACTTGGAACCCCTTGAACCTCAGGTGAGCAGCTACCAGTGCCATGCATTTGAACACCCAGGGGGCTGTGGTGAGTCCAAAGGGCAGGCAATGCTCTGAACTGGTAGTGACTGGCTCCCAGCCGGAAGCACAGATTATCTCCTGGAGCTCCTGTCTATTTTGATGTGATAATATACATTCTTGAGATCAATGGAGCACATCCAGTCGTCCTTGTGCAACAGTGGCAGAATGGTCTGAACCGTAACCATTCAGAATCTTGCCTTCTTTACATACTCATTTAACTTGCTAAGACCCAGAATGGGTCTTGGGTCCCCCTGTCTTTTTCAGCACTAAAAAGAAGTGGGAGTAGGTTCCAAATCCTCTCTGTTCAGTTGGGAACTCCTGGATGACTCTTTTTGCTGTTGAATTTCCTGTGCTGCCTGTTCCCATTGACTGGGTGGCATGTCGGAAAGGCTTTTGGATTTTGGAGGTGGAAGGGAAAAGGGAATATAATAACCTGTGGATATCATGCTTAGCACTCAGTGGTTTTGAGTCAATTGGTGCCAGGCTTCAGGGTGCAAAGCTCCCCCAACTGCCTCCAGAGACGGACAGTCAGGGCAGTGCTTCAGGAGCGCTGGTAGGGCTTATCAGGAGGGGGTTCCCTAAAGCCCTGGTTCTGTGTCCCCCCCCTCTGTCTCTGAAGTGGCATCTACCATCAAACTCTCCTCCTCTACCTCTAGAGGAGGGTTCTCTGCACGAATCCTAGAAAGGCACTTGGGACTTGAGGAACCACATTTTCTTACCCCCACAATGGTTCCTGGAGCAGGACCTCTGGGGGGTAGAAAACTTTATTCCAACAGCAGAGAGAGTCTTTCTGTCCTTCTCGCTGTGGATAAGAGTGTCTCTAATCAACAGCCCAAAAAGAGAAGAGCCATCGTAAGTGGCATTAACAAATGACACCTTAAAGGGCTCTGCAAAATCGCATAGCTTCATCCAGGCATGCCACCTTAGGGAAAAGCCTGAACAGACTACTCATGAAGTGCCCTCAGTGGTGTGGGAAATTAACCTCATTGAAGAGCTAGCGGCAGACGAAACAGTGGTCAACTTGGGAGAAACTTTCTTAAATTCCTCCGTACGCATGGACTCGGGGGGGGGGGGGGGCTGACAGTTCTTTGATCAGATCCCTCTGAAGCCAGGTGAAATGAGCCCGACAGTTTAACGACCTCAGCATGAAAATTGCAAAGGCATAAACTCACTTCCCAATTCTGTCCAATGCTCTAGACTCCTTGTTTGGCGGATGGACAGTGTCAGTTTCCTCTACCAGCTCTTTCTTGGTGGCCACTGCCACCACGACAGCATAGACTACAGGACCCTTACTCCAGTACTTCCTGTCTGCAGGGGGTACTAGAAACCTATCGGGCCGCTTGGGTATAGGCTTGATGGTGTCCAGTTCCTTCCATGCATGGCACGATACTAAATCTACCAGCGCATCTGCGGGGGGGGGGGGGGTCACCCAGAATGTAGGCTGGCCTATCCCGAATCATCATCTTCTTTCTGCTGTTCCCATTAGGGGTCACCACAGCAGATCATCTGTTTCCATTTCTTCCTGTCCTCTGCATCTTGCTCTGTCACACCAACCACCTGCATGTTCTCTCTCACCACATCCATAAACCTCATCTTAGGCCTTCCTTTTTTCCTGTTACCTGGTAGCTTCATCCTTAGCATCTTTTTCCCCAAAATACTCAGCATCCCGCCTCAGCACATATCCAAACCAACATAATCTTGCCTCTCTGGCTTTGTCTCCAAACATTCCAACCTGGGCTGACCCTGTAATATACTAATTCCTAATCCTGGCCACCCTAGTCACACCCAGTGCAAATCTTAACATCTTTAACTCTGCCACATCCAGCTGTAACTCCTGCCTTTTTGTCAATGCCACTGTGCCTCCAAGAAAAGTGATTCCTTAGAGGAAGGAGGCTGGGCAGACCACCCACCTTTTTTACTTCAGGATCTCTAAAATCTCTCCAAAGGAGACATCTTCAGGTGGGGATTGGGGGGATCCTTCTCCCTCATCGAAGTTGACATCCTCAGTTAAAGACTCCAAGGAGGAAGGAAGAAGGCCCCTAAGAATGAGTTTGTTCCTTCTGTTGGCTAAAGCCTAAGGATTATAGGCAGCGCAGACCGAACATTCAGCTTTTAGATGGTCAGTGCCCAGGCATTACATGCACTCCTTATGGGCATCCTGATTAGGGATTTTATGCTCACACGAACAGCAGCGTTTGAAGCCAGGAACCGGTTTGTCAGCCATAACGTAATAGAGCCTGACAGCAAAGGCAAGAGTTTTACTATAATTACAGTTAAGTACTAGGTACATTTAACTCAAATTTAGCAGATTTAGCTACTATGCACTAAATTAATCTAAACTTTTTTTTGTTAAACAGGAACAATGAGAATGCACTCATGCGCGCGCACACACACACACACATATATATATATATATATATATATATATATACACACTCTAGAAAAAAGAGGAAGGAAGAAATATAGCCAAAAGCACTTACAATTTTAAGAGAAGCTATTTGAAATGCTAACCATTCTTGAGAGTGCAAAATCTGCATCTGACTCGCTGAAGCGGCAAATGAGATCGGAGGTAGTTAGGTGGATGAAGGGCATTGTGGGTATGAGGGAGGAGCTTAAGAGTTAGATACATGTCTGTGAAATGTGGCTGAGCTGGATCCGAGGGTCGGATCCGAGACCCTCTTGTGAGGAGGAATGAAGGAGACAACAGCAGATCTCTAGCTTTATTGACAGTATTTATGTACGTTAGAAGTGCAGTGTTTGTACTATGGGAAGGACAGAAGCCATGCTGTGTGGGGGACAAGAGTTCTTCCTGAAGGAGATACTTTAGCAGTTGTTTTTTAATACATTTTTCAAGTATTTTGGAGAGAGGGATAAGATTGCTATAGGTATAAAGTTAGTAATGTCTGTTGAATTTCCACCACCTTTGTACAGAGGGATAATGTGTGACTTTTTACAGAAAAGGGGAATGTGGGACTCCTGGACTTACCTATTTATAAGAATTGAAGACAGGGTAGGTAATGCTATCAGCTGTTATTTTAAGGTACTCGCTTGGAAGGTCATCAGCTGATGTAGAACATGGTTTCAGTTTAAGAACAGTTTTATATAGTATGTGAGCACAGGTTTGACAGTGAAAATAGATGTGGTGATAGTGGCTGCTGGGCAGGTTTAGGATTATATGTTTGGGAATCCTTGGTTAGAGGTACTATACTTTATATGTAACAAGATTCATTGACTGTTACTAGGCTAACGACCCAGGGATCCTTCTAAGCCTAGCCAAGTTCTCTTGAAAGAATATTGAATTCCTGCATCCAAATAGGACATTGAGAGCCAGGCATTTTACAAGCAACCTCTGTCCATAAGGGACATGGGTGCCAGGCCTGGTGTAAATTTCCTATTTCCCATCCAGTTGTCTAGGTTGTGCTTAAACTGGGTAACAGACAAACTCACCTTCACATGGTTGGGAAGCCTGTTCCATTGAAGGGCAGTCTCTAGGACTGAGTTGAGCTGTATTGCCATTTCAAGTGATTAGGGTTGAATTTATGGCTATGATGCAATATTTCTTTAATGGCTATCCAAAATTTTTTAGGGTTGGGTTTACTATTAGTCGGAAAGTTATTAAAGTATAGTTTTTTTGTCTTCATTAATTTGCTTTTTAGTACGATTGCATAGCATTCCGTTTAAGATATTGTGGTGTTTTTTATTTCTGATGTTCTTTCCATGTTTTGTCTCTGTCCTGCACTAGCATTCTACTCTTTTTGGATAGCCAAACTTCATTATTTGTTTTTAGTATTTTCCCTCTAGGAGGTTCAAGGCTAGTCAGGAAAGCTGTACTGAATTCATTTACAGCATCATCTAAGGGGAGAATATTTAGGAAGTTCTAGTTAATAGATGATAGGTTAGTGATCAACATTTATGGGTTAAACTTGGAGAGGTTTCATGTTGTTTAAGTGGATGTGTCAGATGTCTGGTTGTATAGACTGGGAGATGATTACTGAGAGGTGGTGTATTTGTTAGGGTTTGATACTAGGATCCAGCCTAATAGGTAATTTGATGTCTTGTGATAATGCGTGGGGCTGTGTGAAACCAAATAAGTTCATACTAGATATACGGAAGTTAGAGTTTATGTCCAACCAACTGACATTCACATCACCTAGTAGTATTTTTTCTTGTGGAATTGTTATGGATAGCTAATGCAGGATATCTACCAGTATTGCTGTTTTGTTGCCAGAAAGGTGGCAAAGAACAGTAATACATATTTGTTTATAATTGTTCAATTTCAGGAAAGTATTAAGAAGCTCTGCAGAACTGAATTTTAATATTGGTTTGTTGCAAGGGGAAATGTGGAAGTTGTTGGGAATATTAAAACAATACCACCACCTTTCCTCTTTATACGGTCATTACGAATGATATTACAGCTATGAGGTATAATTTCAGAGTTGTTTATGCTGGGTTTAAGATGAGTTTCAGTTACAGTGAGAATTTCAGACTTATGTTGGGTAATCCAGGTATGTAGTTTAGCAATTTTATTTCTTGTGCTTCTAACATTTTTGGCAGCAAAGGTTAGATAAGTGGGGTTGGGAGTTGACCACTGTAGGGTTACAGTAGTGTGTGGAAGAAAATTGTCTTGATGTTCATTGTGACAAGTGGGACCAGGATTAGGGTGAATGTCTTCTCCTAGAAGGATTTTAGTATATTAGGGAAATATTGATATTTGCTTTTTTGAGAGTATTTTTCCACTTAATTTTGTTTTGAGTTGAAATGGAGTGATTAGTCTATATTTGGAGTAAAATGAGGAACACCATTAAAGAGGTTATCCTCCCAGCTGTCGAGTGACGTTTAAAGACATGCAGGTAGGTGCGTGCTTGAATGGGTGTGCCTTTTTTGAAGGTTGAGCGTCGGGCTGGCAACTCGGCACCGTAAAAATCCACTGCCAATCATTAGTGGACAGGAGTTCCACTGTGGTGACCCCTAACCGGGAAAAGCCGAAAGACTTTTTAGTGTGATGTGTGGAAAGTGTAGGGGGAAGCATGAATAGGTGGTTGGGACAGAACTAGAGATATGTTAAGAGCTATTACAGAGTCAAGGTAGGATGAGAGATGGCCCAGTAGCAGGAGAAGAATAGAGGATAAGCTGAGGAATAGCATGATTAAATTAAGGGATCTGTATGTTGTAGTTGGCAGGTAGTGGAAAAGTAGGGATCAAGAAGGAAAAAGAAGTTGCAAGGCAGAAGGATATTTAGTGGTGGTGGAGTCTGAAAGCTGATTTTGGGAGTAGGTAGGAAATAAGTATTTTCTCAGAAGAGAGCTAGGATGTTCTAGTTTCTTCTCTGGAATATAAGGAATAGAGGGGTTTAAAGGGCTAGAATATATGACAGTGTAGTTTTTTGGGAAAAGTGGAAGATACATTGTAGAACAGATAGGTGCTGTTAGGGAGGGGTATGACTATGAATGAATACAGTGCAAAGCAGTATGGGAGGGAGAAAGACAGTTGGGAATGGTGCTAAAAGATTAAATGAAAGATGGGAATTAGGTACAAAGAAACAGGAGGTGTTTGTATGCTTCTAACTACATTAGATCTGTTTAACAGACAGACAGCAGTTCAGGTTATTAAGAAATACAGTTTTGACACTTCTTGCACACTTCTGCTTCTTCCTGGCCAATTTTAAAATGCCATGCTGTGAAAAATGAAAGTTATGTACTTATTATAATGACTGAACCAGATGGAGACAGACAATATGGATCTGTGAGACTTCGGTTCCAACTCGGATCCATCACTGGCTAAATCTGAAGTCTTCTACTCACTTGGCTCTGCCTCCCTTACCCACAACCCCCCCACTTCTTACCCTCCCTAATCCTTAGATCGAGTTTGCCCTATAAACACTTTCACTACACATGTATAAACTAAAAAAAGATACGTCAAGGAGGAGGATGCAGGACTCCAAAGGTAAGGAACAGACAACCTCCCTTGTCCAGTCACCATGAGAAGACACCAAAGGTGGGGACAGTAGGAGATGGGGTTGAACCAGATGGAGACAGACAGCATAGATCTATCATCATAGTAAGTACATAACTTTCATATCCAATGTTGTCTGCTATCTGGTTTCAACCTGTGGGACAGAATCCCCAGCCACAAAAAAATTCCTCTGAAGGAACTAAGGAAAATTAATTCTGCAACACAATGGAGCCAAAGAAAGCCATGGATCTAGAATGAACAGCCAGCTTATAATGCGAATCAAAAGAGTGGTGACACAGCGAAGTAGCAGTTGCACAAACTTCACCCACTGGCAGTCTAGAAAAGAAAGCTGTAGAAGTAGCTATAGTTCTTGTTGATGATCCTTAGTCTTGTAAGGAAGGTTCTTGTCTTTCATAGAATATGTAGACAGAATATAATCTGACAGCCACTTGAATAAAGTCACTTTAAATGCAGGAGAGCCCAGCCTAGATTTTGAAAAGGAAACAAATGATTGGCTAGATTATCTGAAACCTTTTGTATGGTCTAGATATGATTTCAATTGCCTATGTACATCCAAACAATGCTGAAGGTATTCTCCTTTTATTGGAGAAATTGGAAAAGAATACAGGAGGATGTATGGAACTGTTAAAATTATTTTCAGAAGCTACCTTTGGCAAAAATGAAGGGTTCATATGAAGAGAAACCCTGGATTTATGGAAAAACACATAAGAAGACTCAAGAGCTTGCAGTTTCAAAACCCTCTCAACATAAGTACCCACTACCAAAAACAAAGTTTTCTAAGACAAAAGCTTCATGTCAGAAGTAGTCGAAGGTTCAAATGGAGGGCCTGAGCACAATAGGCAAATCCCAGGAAGGGACCAAATCCTGCACTGGGGGACATAAGATATTCATGGCATTCCTTAAGGGTAATTTTTATTAAGGGAAGCCAGACACACATGATCTCTGCCAACATGAAAATTTGAAATATCTTCAAGTCATACTTTAATAATCGAGAAAATGGAGCCTGACTGAAACAACTCAGCAAGGAAATCCATAACAGATTCCAAGGGAGCTTACAGTATTTTCTCTACATAACAAACCTTCTCCATTTACTAGAATACACATTCCTGGTGGACTGCTTTTGAGATGAGGACAAGGTGTGAACAACAGTCTGAGAAAGTTTGGGATTTCTGACCATCAAGGGAAACTGGAAGAACCAAGAGGTGAACTTGAGGGACTGCAGGTTTGAAGGATCCAGACTCACTGGATGATAAATGAGATCCAGAATGAGATCCAGTACCCACGGGGCATAACTTCAGAAGAGGCCAGAGAAACTGAAACCTCACTTGACAAGCCCAAAAGGGAGCTATGAGGATCACAGTAGCTCTACAGCCAGCTGTTTTCTGAAGAAACCTTACCAACAAGGGAAATGGGGGACAAGCAGACATAAGCCTCGGGGGGGGGGGGGGGGCAAGCATACAGCATAGCAACTTCCAAGATGGCTGCACAATGAGTAACAGCTTAATTTCAGCTCTCCTAGTGTGAAAACAGAAACTCAAAAGAGAGAGGCAGAGAACTGATTTTTTTGGGAGTAAATTTCAGTAACTAGCTAGTAAGTGCATTGCCTGGACATACTGCCTGGATGCTAGCAAAAAAAAAAAAAGAAAGAAAAAAAGAAATTCAGAGAACCTGAAAGAAAATCAAGCACCAAATGCAAGGAAAAAACACTAACTTGGAAGAATTCTGTAGCTGTTCAGCAAAAAGCAGCGCAAGCTCCAGCTTTGGTGCAAGATATGACTTCCAGTAACCTAGAGGAAAAAATAAATGAAATGTACCCAGAGATTATTAAAATTAACAAAACACTTAAGGAGTATATCAACTTAAAGAACAAAAGGCTGGATAAAAAACAGGTATTCAGATGAGGTGATAAAACTGCAAAAATTGAAGGGTGAAATGAATAAAAGATTGGCTGAATACAAGACCCCTCTAGAAGAGATGTTTCAAAAACTAGAGGACACAGCAAGCAGAGAAAACCTAAGATTTTCTGCTATACCAGAGAAGCCAGAAGGAAGAGACTAATAATTTTACGAAAGTACAAATAAGCAACTAGAATTGTATTGCACAACTGGTGTTGTTAATTGAAAGGGCACATCATATGTATGCTTCAACCCTGGCTATGAGAAAGCATTCTAGACCTTTAATAATAAAGATGAAATCCCACCATCAGGAGGAGTTGATTCTGACAAAACTGTAGCAGAAGGATAAAGTACTAAAATTGGGAGACATTAGAATGTTTGTGGAAAATGATTACTCACTGTACACCAGGCAGAAGAGAAGTAAATTTATTCCACTAATCAGGGAATGTTGAGAAGCAGGAGTGAGAGTCAAATTTCTGTATCCAGCTATTTTCAGAAAATTCTTTCCTGGAGGGACAAAATCATTTTTTGATACAGAACATGCTAAGGAGGAAATAGAAACGTTTCTTCCAACAAAAAGGGAGTTCAGAAAGAGAAGGAGATTCTGCTTCTTGTTCTTCTGGTGATAAAGACCACAGAGAAACTGTGCCAGTGAAGCCTTTTCTACTATTTTAATGGAACATGCTTGAGAGACAGACAAAAAAAAAACACAATAGTTGACTAGAAGAACTGAGAGTAAATTGGAAAGGAAGCAGAGACTTTATAAGGAGATGGGATATAAACAGGAATAAAAACAGCAACTCCGAAAAATAAATGTGGTGTTATAAATCATTAATTATATTTGTGAAACATGACAAAACAAGAAAACCTGGAAATATTGGACTTTTTTAAATTTTGTTAAACTTGTAGGGTCTCTAAAGCATATGCCTCACTTCATGTCATTAATGTTTGGAGGAACACTTAGGAGAGGGGAATAGGAAGGAACACAACTGCAACTAAAACAAACTTTTGTTCTTAACAGTAATATTTGTATAGTGCATGCTATCTGCATGCCATAAAGTACAATTTTCTCAATTATTTTCAAGTATATAACAGGGGTACTAAACAGATACCCCTGTTTTCTTTTTCCTTATTTTCTCTTTCTTCTTGTTCAGTTTTAAGAAATGTAAGCACTGCAATGTATAAAAAAAAAAAGAAAAAAGTCTGTTCAAAAGAGTATGCTACAAGAAAAGATTATGTGCTTTTTCTAACACTTGCATAGGGGAATGACTGGATTAAGACTATTGGCTTTATCTAGTAACAAGTTTTAAGAGAAATAAAATAAATAAAAAAGAACACTGAACACAATAAAGCATACAGCAGAGTGGCCCCAAGTGCCTGTTCTTTAGGGGGAACTAGGGTGTAATAACTGTTGCACTTGAGGTTGGATAGGGGAGCAAAAAGCTCAAAACACGGAGTGCACAGCACCGAAATATCCTAGTTGCAACCCTTGGATTTAGGGAACACTCTTGAGGTAATAGAATGCTCCAGCTGAGGCTGTCTGCCAGAATACTGGATTTCCCCAGGATGTGCACTGCCACCAGAAACAGCCGAGATGAAATTACCCATTGCCAAACCCTCATGGCCTTTTGACAAAGGATAAAAATGCTTTCCACCCCTGCTTGTTCAGATATTGGATGACTGATATACTGTCCATTTGAATTGCAGTTGCACCTTGGGGAAGGACATCCTGAAAGCTCTGCAACATAAGGAGGACTGCTCTCATTTCTAGAACATTGATGTGAAGCTGGGACTCAGTAGACGGCCAGGTCCCTTGAACAGTCCTCCCTTTGAAATGCCCCACACCCCACTCCAGGAGGGAGGCATCCGTGTTGACCATGGCAAAAAGGAGATGGAAGAACGAATGGTCTCCCATCGGTTACTAAAGGAGACAGCAACCACCAACGAATTTGGTCATGGCATACCCTTGGTAGCTCTATTGAAACACTCTCTGGATGGGTTAGAAAAGAACACTGAACAGCCAGATTTCACTGCAGAGCCGTCATACATGTGACTAGAGGAACCAACCCTGTGAATGCTGCCATATGACCTAAAAGTCTCAACCACTTGAGCTAGGGGTTCGAGAGTGCAAGCACTGATAAGACCTGAGCACAAAGACTGGACACTAGCCAGGCTGACTGTGTCCAGATGACAACTTATGAACTCTAAAACTTGATATGGTTGAAGGCTCGACTTGGGGCAAGTTTAGTATTTCAAACAGAAATAATGGCAGTTTTGAGCAGCATGAAATACTGTCATCCAGTTTCAGTCTTTTGTCAAAAGTGCAGAAATAGTCTCCCAATAACCATGCCTCCTTACCACATTTTTAAATAAATCAAATAAAATATATAAATGTGGAAGTAACTGCTGTTTGCTTCTGAAAGGAGATATAAGGAAATGTGCAGCACTGATGAAAATGCCATTCACGTAGCAATTTTGTTCAGAAATTAATTTTTCAAAATGCTTTTACTTAGATTTTCCACTGCTGTAAAACTTCACTTCTGTACTTGCTTATTTCTTGTTTTTTTGTTCCCCTGCTTCAACCTCAGTGTGCTGGAGAATGCTATATTCACTCCCTGATTGAACTAACTTTGGGATTGAAGTGTGGACACCGTTTCCAGATTTATTCTCTCCAGTTTTCTGTGTGATAGAACTAGTTACGTCATCACCCACGACTGTAGCTGAATGAATCAAACAGTTGTACAATTTTTTTTTCAAAAAATGTTTTATTCTTCCACACTGTATACATACGAGTTTGACCAATGTAGATTACAGTATTTATAAAGACAATATGAAACAAAACAATCATTGATAATGTACATCAACCATAAAGCAAGTAAATAAAACAAACACTCTAACAAAACTATGTACAATATGTACAGCAATTGCTACAAAAACAGCTGGTGAGAACAAATTTATGTTGCAAAGTCAGGAGAAGGAAGTGGTACGAAATTTGACATAAATATCCATATAATAGTACCATAAAAGATTTAACTACTTAGCTACTCATATCTTGTTAAGGCAAACTCTTTACCATCCTAGTTTATTCTTTTAATATGTGTTCAAGACAAAGGGTTCAGTATTTCTGATAAGAGCTCTTATTACTATTACTTGTTATAAACTTATGAGAGGATACATACTTGATTGCCATATTTCTGAACCCTTTCCAAGAAAGTTTAGAGAGGTCTAGCCAATTCTGGGTAACAATGTTTAACTAATGCAAAAAGAGTAATTAAGATATGTGGTTTTTGTCTAGATAGTTTTTGGTTAATGAGATGAAGAATACCAAACTCCCAACATTGATTTTTCAAAGACTATTTTTTTCTAACCTCACCCTATGAGAACACAGGAGACTGTGCATCTGATACCAGCCCAGAGCTATCAAAAGCCAAAGCTCCGAGAGGAAGGGACCGGTCTGAAAAAACTGTACCAGATCCCCCCACAGAGCCGGCATTTACCACTCTGGTACAGGACTCACCCCACTACGTGGGTGAGAGAATGGAATAAGCCAGGGACCCTGGCAGGATTGAGAAAGAGTGGATTACTCAGCCCCACTGGAATCTGGCTGCAGACATCCTGGTTCCTAGAATCTAAAGCCACCAGGGTTGGATGAGGAGAATGAGAAACTGGTTGGGGGGGGGTGGCTCCCCTGGCTGGATGGGCAGGAGAAGCCAGGAGCCCCAACTCTATTTGGGCCTTGAGGAAGCACCTCATCATCCTGTCCATATCCGAGGGCAAAAGACTCCTACAAGATCTAGAAGAGGAGTGAGTGAGTAGACTTGGTGGGAGACCTCCCTGACCTACTGCCAGGTTGTTGGGAACTTATCCGATGTCTCAGAGCTAACTGGGACCTCTGTTTAGAGGCTAAAGGGACGGCAGCTTCCTCCAAGACTATAATTGGATCCTATGATCCTGTCGGATCCAACGGCCTAGTTAGCTCAGTGGGTGGATCCGAAGAACCAGTCAGATCCACGGCTGGCCTTACCTTGGTTGGATCAGAGGGCCTCTGATCAGGAGAGGACCTGGATCCGACAGAGTGCTCCATGGCTCTTGCTCCAAAGACCTCAGATCCAAGATAGACCTGGCTGGGATTGGATATGGAGACTTGGGATCCGACAGACATAGTTTCTTGGAGGGAACTGACTGGAGGGAAGGGGCCTTCCTCTTCAGACTGGAAGAGGAAGCCTTCAAAGGGGAAATGAAAGGTCCCCCCCTGGGTCAGACCCTTTAGTAGGAGCTTATTGCAGTGCTCCAGCAAAGCCATGGGGTTAAATGCAGCACAAAGTTCACATTCAACCTCCAGGTGCAGGGTGCCCAAGCAATACACACACTCCTCGTGCGTGTTGGAATAAGACATTTTCCGACTGCACGAGGAGCACTTTTTAAAGCCAGCAGGCTTACCAGACATAATCGTAAACTACAACTATGAGCACTAAGACACTAAAACAGTAAAGTACTAAAACACTACAGCCCTAACAGCTAAAAGAGAAAAAGGTCGCCAAAGACCTAACACCAACAAACAACCTAAACTAAGCCAAAGGAAGAGAGAAATTAACTACAAAAATGCTAACTCACTCAAACTACACCAGAAAAATCGATACTAGAGAAAAACTACCTGACCTGAGGTACAAGATAAAGAACACGAGTTTGCACAGGAAGCACGGCAAACGAGATTTGGGGGATAGAAGGCAGCAGGGCATCATGGGAGAGGGAGAAGCTAGAGCCTTGGATCCATCTGTTGAAGACTGCTGGCTTAAATCCGGTGTCGGATCCTAGACCCTATAGTGATGAATGATTATATGGATAACATAAGATAATAAAGTTTCATTTACACAAAAAGAGTAATTAAGATGGGTAGATTTTGTCTATTTAGTTTTTGGTTAGTGCAATGAAGAAAAGCAAACTCCCAAGACAATGTTGATTTTTGATAATCCATTTTTTTTTTTAACCTTACCCTAAAAGAACACCAGAGATTGTGCGTGTACTTGCAGTTCAATAGAATATGCAGCAAATCAGCCTTAGGAAATAAGCTACATGGACAGGATGATTATATTTTGGGATTAAATTTATTAAGTATAACTGGAGTATAGTACATGTTGTCATTAACCATTAGTTGTGTATAAATGAGATTTTTGAATGGGGTCAACTTAAGAGTAGACTCAACAGCTTGAGATTTCAGCTCATCTGGGAAGTCCTTGTTCATTACATTCCAATACTTAGACTATAACAAAGATGGCTGGTATTTAATGGAGGCGATCAATTTATAGATGTTAGATAGCATTTTTTTGGAGGATAAGGTTTTAATAATGTTATGCTAGTATTACGATTTTAAACATTTATAGCTGGGATTTTTATTATTGCAGGTAAGAGCTCTTTGATTTGTCTTAATATAGTATATCTTTTATGTACTTAGAGCTAATCTAAGTTCTTCAAGAGATTCCTCTCTGTATTTGTAAATATCCCATAAACTACAATATTTAACAAGCAGGTAGTTGTCTAAATTTATCATATTATTATTTAGTTTAATATTTGGGTTTAAGTGATTTGGCAAACAGCTGTACAAATCTTAATTTAGAGGGGGTCACTTGGATCTTTATGGCACACTGTTATTTTAAAGCAAAATTCATGATTTTCCAGCAGCTATCAGATAGTTGATAGGTATGCCTTTAGCCACCATAACACAGATAATGCAATATTTTTTAAATCTTCACTAGAACCCAGAGAGCACACACAATGTTTGAGCTCGCCAGTGATGGTCAGTGCATTTATGTTGGAGAAAGGGGTAGGCAGCAATGAAGGTGTGAAGTTAGCTAGAGATGTGCACAGCTTACAGTCAGCCAGGTGGATTACACATGGGAGAGGTACAGCAGGCTGTGGACTAAAGGATGCTGATTACATTTGGCAAGAATATCGTAGGTGAAGAGTATATGGACAGGGAAGCTACTGGAAATGGTATAGATACAGACATAGAGAAGGGAAGGGAAAAAAAGAAAAGACATAGAGAAGTTCTGAAATAGTGTATTCAAAATGGGAATATGAAAGAATATGGAATAAGCAAATTGTGGTAGAGAAGCTATTTTAGTTGTAACCCAGAAGCCACCAAAGTGTGAGTAGCCAGACAACAAGACGTGAATAAGGGAGTACATACAAATTAGATGGAAAGAATCTGGGGAAACAGAAAATAGTGCAAAAGGGATCTTAAAAGGCTTTAGAGAGTGCTAACAGGAATTATACAATAGGGAAGAACAGGAAAGGGAGCCTCTTCAGGAAAAGGACTGAGAATGCCCAATACTAGAGAAAGTAACAGAAGAAGAAAGAGGAAACAAACTGAATGCACCCACAAAAAGGGAAGAAACCCAAAGGACTTGGACAAGAATGATTAGAATGAAAGTAGATTTGTGTAAAATCTTACCATAGCAGTAGATGTCCTTCTCTTCACTGTTGCAGTATTCTGTACTATAGGGATCCCCTGCCAAGGGTAGCCCAACATCTGGCCAGTATACCAAAGCCTTAGGTTTTCCAGGATGTTGTATGTCACACGTATGCTCCCCACACATGGCGTAGGGCATAAAGTTGACATACATACCTCAGAAGTGAATCGTTCCAGGAGGAATAACAGTCCAAGGAGAAAATGAAGAACATGTGCCTCTAGAAGAGAAAAAGGGGCCAGAGGGAGAGAGCGAATACTGCAACAGTGAATAGAAGGACATCTAATGTTAGGGTAAGATTTTACACAACTGTACTATATCCTTTCATATCACTGTCACATTATTCTTTACTAAAGGAGAGTACAAAAGCTCAAAAGGAAACTTGGAGGAAGAAGCGCCAGCAGAGCCATCAAGAAAACCATGCAGGATAGCTTTGTCAAAGCCAGCTTTTGCTCTGGAAACAACATCCAATTGGTAATGCTTAGTAAAGATATGGACAGACGTCCAAGTAGCAGCCTCAAGGATGGAACTGGTATCCAGTCCTTTGGAAAAAGCACCAGAGGAAGCCACGGCCCTGGTAGAATGAACCTTTAAAGAGGCAGAAATACTTTTCCCATGAAAGGACTAACAAAAGGAAATGACCTTAGAGACCAATAAAAGAAATGGTTTGCTTAAAAACAGCCAAACCTAGATATCTAGGATGAAAATAAATAAAAAGCTGCTCAGACTTGTGAATGGTCTTAGTCTTATTTAAGTAACACCTGAGCTGCCTATGCAAATGCAAGGTGTGAAGAACCTTCTCACTAGCAGACTGGGGAGAAGGAAAAATAAGGGCAAATTAATAGACTGATTAAGAGACAATTTACTACCATAAAAGAAGGATTAGTATGAAGACATACCCTGTCCTTATGAAAAGCTAAAAAAGGAGGAATAACCATAAGGGCCTGAAGCTCAGACACTCTCTTAGCTAAATTATGGGCCAAAATAAGAACAGTCTTCAATGTACAATGCTGCAAGGAAGTTGAAACCTCAGACTCAAAAGGAGCCAGAGGCAACTTTTTAAGAACACAATTAAGATTCCAGGAAGGAGGAATAGGTTTCCTCAGATGTGTAATATTAAGGACAACTTTAAGAATTTGTTTGATCTCAAACTTAAAGGCCAGAGAAGGAGACAAAGGCAAACAAGCAGAAGTAGCTGAAAGATGAGTTTTAACTAAAGATAATGTCAACCCAGCATGGAGAAATTCACACAGATAAGAGAGAACCAGAGGAATCACCACAGAAAGTGTATCCTGGTTGTGATGCCCGTGCACTGGCCCAGTAATCAAGGAGCCTTAATCCTCACCACTAGCACCAGTGAGGGGCATCCACATTGGGAGGGATAACAAATACAAACACAGTAAAGTACAATTTCCCTTAAGAGCACACAGAGATCACAGTCAGTCTGGGTCTGGTTTCTCCCTTTCTCTCCAGATCCCCAATAAGACTCCCAACTGGCACAGCTATAGGGTACAGATATCAGCAGAGTAGTAAAGCCAAAACCTCCAGTGGCCTCTCTGTCCAATCATTGCTTCGTGCCCATGCCCAAGTAGCCGACACTCGCGTACACTGAGATTTGGTTTATGTACAAACATACAGACACTCCTGGGGAAGGCTGGCACAGGTTCTCCAGCTATGCCCCCTCCTGCCAGGCTATAGGGTAGTAATCACTGCCACCAACTACTCTTATCAGCTACTTAAAAAGCCCTTACCAAAGGGTGTCCAATTATTACTGTGCAATATTATTATTCAATTAGTAAGTGTGACGAACAGCAAAGCTTATTTGGAGTGGCTTTGTACAGTATCACTACATACATGCAGTGTACTCTAGAGCTTAAAATATCTCTACACAAAACAGCCACGGTTGAAAGGTTTAAATATATTTAATAATAAATAAAAACACAAGACAAATCTTCTCAATTCAACACAGTGCTAGTCAAGAGTTCAGAAATCACAGGAAAATGCTTAAAATAATACTGTAGAATAGTCTGACATAAATATAAAAACAGCTGGACTAAATCTGACTAAATTCCTATCTAAATTTAAGAGCAATCACAGTTCTAAATAAACTTACATATACAGCAAAGGCAGAGTACTGGTGTTCTTTAGACAAAATCCAAAATGTTCTGATTCTCTCTCTCTGAGAAAGTCTTAACAATAATACATCACCACTGACTCATTTTAGATTACATCATTCTTCTCTGGTTCCCAGGCTAACAGAAACTGAGTTTTAACATTTATTTGATCTTGCACCTGGCCAGGACACTAAAGCAATAAAACACATTATATATGTAAAATCTAGCAATTAACTCTGGTCTCAAAACAATAGAAGGAATTCCTTGACATTATGTCTCTGAGCTTTGAGATCAAACAGTCATACAATGCTTGACTTATCAGCTTTCTTACAGCAGAGTGCACAGTGGTTACAGTTTTGAAGTTCAACATTTAACACAGTTTTCTTACATTTAAGAGGACAAGCCTGTGGATTATATTCATATTTACGATGACATAGAATTATCTACAAAATTCTATCTAGCTAGGCTGGCAGCCTTCACATATCCCCCCGCCAGAGAATGTAAGCTAGTTTTTCAAGTGAACCTTGAGAAACATTGCTTGAGAGGGTTAGGTCTATCTGAGTATACCTCACCACATTCCCTGTCTTGACAGCCCATCTGCATTGGCATTGCAAACCCCACTGTGGTGCTGCACTGACATATCACATGCTTGCAACCCTAGGCTCCATCTTAGCAACTTGACATTTTGCTGGCTGGCTTGGTTTAACCATGTTAGGCGATTGTGATCTGCAACTACAGTGAATTTTCTTCCATACAGATAAGGCTGAAGTTTCTGCAGTACCCACACTATGGCTAGACATTCCTTTTCTACAGCTACATAGCATTCCTCCCTGGGTTGAAGCCTACGACTGAGATAAACCACTGGGTGCTCTTCTCCCTCTGAAAAAATCTGGCTAAGTACAGCACCCACCCTATGGTTCAAAGCATCCACCTGCACAACAAATTGTTTGTTGTAATCTGGACTGGGTAACACAGGGGGTCCTCCCAAATCTTTTTTAAGCTTCTGGAATGGCTGCTCACATGCTGTGGTCCACACTATCTTATCTGGCCTGTTCTTCCTAGTCTGTGAGGGGAGCAGCTATGGTATTATAACTGGGAACGAACCTTCTGTAGAACCCTGCTGTCCCTAAGAATGCCCTCACCTGCTTTTTGGTAACAGGTGCAGGCCATGCCCGAATGGCTTCCACTTTGGCAGATTCTGGCCAGATCTTACCACTCCCCACTCTATGTTCCAGGTAGGAGACCTCTGCCATACCCACATGACATTTGCTGGGCTTAATGGTCAACCCTGCCCTCTGTAGTCTGCCCAGCACCTCCCTGACATGCTGAAGGTGCTCTTGCCAGGAATGGCTGTAGACGGCAATATCATCTAGGTAAGCAAGGGCAAACCCTCCTGCTCCTGCTAAGATATGCTCTACCAGCCTTGGAAAGTCACCGGGGCATTTTTCATCCCAAAGGGCATCTTTGTGAACTCATACAAGCCAAAAGGAGTCACAAAGGCTGACCTCTCTCTAGCACTGGGAGTCAAGGACACCTGCCAGTAACCCTTGGTAAGATCATTGGGGAATGGGGTAAGCATCTGACTCTGTGCGACTATTTAATTTCCTGTAGTCCACACAGAACCTGGTGCTGCCATCCTTCTTTGAACCAGTACCACTGGGGAGGCCCAGGGACTGTTGTACTCTTGAATTACCCCTAGTTCCAACATTTCCAGTATCTCCTCCCTCAGACTCTGTTTGACTCTCTCAGGCACCCTATAAGGGGCCTACCTAATAGGCCTTTGGGGTCCTGTATCCACCTGGTGCTGCAACAGGTGGGTGCACCCTGGTTTCCCCAGTAAACATGTCCCCAAACTCCTGTAACACTGCTCGGATTTCTCGAACCTGGGTAGGAGATAGCTGCTCGGACACTGCTACCCTTCCACTGAGGTGTCAGTTCGAGCCTCACTGAGGAGATCAGTCACCAGATCTCCCTCAGACTCCTCTGCAATCCACTGCAAATACTCAGCACAAGAACAATCCCTATCATGGTAAGGTTTCATCATGTTAACATGGTACAATTTGTCCTGCTGCCTCCTGCCTAGCAGTTCTACCATGTAGTTAACATCACTTACCTTTCTTACCACCTTGTAGGGTCCCTCCCAGGCTGCTTGCAGCTTGTTGTGTCTGAAAGGAATGAGAAACATTACTTGCTGCCCTACAGCATTTTCTCTAGCTTGAGCATTCCTGTCACACCTGACCTTTTTCTGCTGTTGGGCTTCTGCCAGGTTCTCCTGAGCCAAGCCCATGACTTCCCTGAGCCTTAGGACATATGCCGCAACATACTCCTTATGAGATTCACACTCACCTCAAATTAAATGTAAAGGTCCCCTCATCCTATGCCCATACAGCAACTCAAAGGGTGAAAAACCTGTGGATTCATGGGGAACCTGTCTGTAAGCAAACAGATGGGGCAGATATTTGTCCCACTCCCTCTTAAACTGGTCAGCAAATGCCCATAGCATGGACTTGATTGTAGAGTTTAACATCTCAACAAGACCATTAGTCTGGGGGTGGTCTTCAGGTGCCTCACCCCACCGTACTTCCGCAGACAAGCCAGCAGGTCTGACATGAAATTGGCACTTCTGTCAGTATTTCTTTTGAGAAACCTACCTTGCTGAAAATCTCCAACGAAGCATTTGCCACCTTTTCTGCCTCACTGGAGGACAAAGCCACTGCCCCAGGATATCTTGTAACATAATCTACTACCACTAGGATATACTTTTTCCCTGTGGAACATGGGTTACTCAGAAGCCCCACAATATCCATAGCTACCCTCTGAAATGGCTACTCAGTCACAGGCAAAGCCATCAAAGGAGTTCTCACCTTGTCTCCTGCCTTGCCTACCTTTTGGCACTGCTCACACGTCCTGCAGTACCCAGTTACATCTCTGGAAATTCCAGGTTAACAGAAATTCTGCATAATACATCTCTTCATATGTTTTATGCCCATATGACCTGCAAATGGAATATCATGGGCTATGGCTAGAAGCGCCAGAAGGTAGACTCTAGGCATTACCGACTGCTGTATCCTCTCACCTTCTAGCCCTCCCTCAGGGGTCCACTCTCTATACAGTAACCCTTCAAATACTGGACCCCACCCAGTTTGGGTTCGTGAAGGGCCGATCTGGTCTCCTGAACCCTGACGACTTCTTCGAATCAGTCTCCAGAGCTGTGGACAAGGGTAAGGCGGTCCACACAGCCTATCTGGACCTTGCCAAGGCCTTCAACACCATCCCCCACTCTGGAATCATAGACAAACTTACTAAGCTGGGCATAAATCCCTACGTCACTTGGGTTGCCAACTGGCTTACTGACAGAACCCAGACTGTAAAAGTAGCAGACTCCAAATCCACCTCCAGACAAGTGGAGTACCTCAGGGTTCAGTCCTGGGACCACTCTTGTTTGGCATCTACTTCTCTGAAGTACAGGCCAATACTAAGGGACTCTGGCTAACAAAGTTTGCAGATGACTGCAAACTGGGAGCCATTATTGAATCCCCAAATGATGTAGATATTCTACAATAGGGCCTTACAGAAACAGATGCTTGGTGCCAGAGCCATGGGCTCAAGCTTAATACCAAGAAAATAGAAGTTATGTCCTTACCATAACGTTCCATGTGGAGTGTTCATCTCGCCTTTGTTCTTACACATGGGTTCGGAGCCGATCCTCGGCTCCGTGCCGGCCTCTTGCAAGCTCTGCATCGAGAAGAAGCTCGAGACAATCTAATACCCACAATCCCCCTCTGCCTTTACCTCAGATCTAGTTTGCAAGCAAACCAATCTACATAAAAGCACATTCATGCTTACACACATAAACATATCTAAATAGACACATATAAACCTATATGTGTATACCAACTATGTACACAGAATAATAGCAGTAGCAAAAAATGCTTCTGGCCAGGCATCAAAGAACGTTCTTCCTAAGGGTGGGAGGGTGGGACTGTAAGAACAAAGGCGAGATGAACACTCCACATGGAACGCGTTATGGTAAGGACATAACTTCTATATGTGATAGTGTTCAATCTCGCCGCTTGTTCTTACACATGGGTAGCGTCCTAGCTCCTTGATCCTGAGGAACTCACGGGAGGACGTTCTTGAGCACAGTGGAACCAAAGGTTGCCCTGTCCCTAGAAACCTTGTCTACTTTATAATGAGAAATAAATGTATGTGGCTTAGACCAGGTAGCAGCCGCACAAATAGCATCCAGAGGTAGGCGAGCTGCATGAGCCAAAGACGTAGATATTGATCTTGTGGAATGTCCTTTGGGTTTGTTTAGAAGGGGTTGATTTGCAGAATCGTATACATAGATTATACAATCCGTTAACCACTTTGAAAGAGTTCTTTTGGTAACTGCAAGTCCTTTCCTGCTATCAGCAAAAGCCACAAAGAGTTGATCTGTTTTCCTGTGATCTTTTGTTCTATCCAAATAAAACCTTAGCTGTCTGTGAACATCCAATTTGTGTAACATATACTCCATTTTGTTGGAGTGGTTTTGAAGAAAGTGGGTAATTCAATGGACTGATTAATGTTGTTAATAGAACACACTTTAGGGAGGAAGGATGAATTGGTTCAAGAGAAACTCTGTCAGAGTGAAAGATCAGATAAGGGTGCTTGATGGAGAGAGCCTGAAGTTCAGACACTCGTCTAGCAGAAGTAATGGCTACCAGAAAGAGAGTTTTCCAGGACAAAAATTTTAATGGGCAAGAAGAGGCAGGTTCAAAGGGGCAACATTAATTTAGATAGTAACAAGTTTAGACTCCAAGGTGACGTAGGAGATCTGACCGGAGGTCTAATATGAAAAACTCCTTTTAAAAAGGCTTTACAAAGTCTGTGAGCCATGATAGGAGCTCCACATTCTTCCACATGGAAATTTGAAATGGCAGCCAATTGAACTCTTAGAGTAGCAGGAGAAGCACCCTGATGAAATAAGTCTGTTAAGAACTCTAAAATCTTATTCAAAGGAGCTGTAAAGGGATCAACGTGGTGTGTATTCACCCAGAATACAAACCGTTTCCATTTGCTAGTATATGTTTTAGTAGTGGAAGCCTTATGCGAAGCCACTAATATATTCTGGACTGCTGGTGACAAGAGATCAGACCTGGCTAAGTTGGGAATTGGAGCAGCCAAGCTGCTAGATGGAGTGACAGAAGCGCGGGATGGGGAACCCCTGACGAGTGAGTCAACAGATCCGGCTCTGGGTCCAGAATCCAGGGTCCCCGAATGCAGTGAATCTTCAGGGAGGGAAACCAAACTTGACGAGGCCAGAATGGAGCAATGAGGATTATCGTCCTGTGAAGGTTCCTGGCTTTCTGGAGAAATTTCGGTATCAGAGGAAATGGAGGAAATGCGTACAGGAGTCCCGGGGGCCAATCGTAAACCAGTGCGTCCCTGGGGACTTCCCCTGGAGGGGGTAATAGGGCAAAGTAGCTCCTGCATTTGGCATTCATTGGAGACGCAAACAGGTCGCAGGAAGGCTGGCCCCATGTGCGAAAAATCCTTTTCGCCACTGACTGTTTCAGAGACCACTCGTGCGGTAGCAGAATTGCTCTGCTCAGCCTGTCGGCTATGACGTTGGATGACCCCGGGATGTGCGTTGCTATTAGAAAGTGACCCGTGGACTCTGCCCATTGCCAAATTCTCATGGCCTCTCTGCATAGTTGATAGGACTTGGTTCCCCCTTGTTTGTTTATATACCAGACTACCGACATGTTGTCCGTCTGAACTGCAATAGTCCCTAGAGGAAGAAGGGGAGCAAAGTGTTGCAACGCTAGAAACACTGCCCTCAACTCTAGAACATTGATGTGCAGATTGTATTCCAAATTGGTCCATTCGCCTTGGACTGTCTGTCCCTGAAAGATGCCCCCCCACCCTATCAGGGAAGCGTCCATGGTCACCGTAACTGTGGGCGTGGGTAATACAAACGGCCTCCCCTGGGAAAGGTTGCACGTTTGGAGCCACCAGTTTAGATCTGTTTTGCAAGTCTTTGTTATGAGAATCTCGTGTGTTAGAGGTAGTTGCTGGAATGACCATTGAGCAAATAGCAGCCATTGTAGGACTCTCATGTGCAACCTTCCCAGGGAATTGCAATAAGGGAGGCTGACATGAGGCCCAACACCTTCAGTACTAGGTGTGCAGGAGATTTCCTTGACAAGAGTAGAAGACGAATGTGAGTCTGCAGTGATGATATCCTTTCTGGGGGAAGCCTCAGAATCAATTGGCGTGTGTTTAACTCTGCTCCTATGAACAAGATATTTTGTGATGGCTGAAGTAAGGATTTTCCGAAATTTACGGAAATCCCTAGGTGAACACACAGTTGAAGAACATAGTCTCTGGCCTGCAGTAGTTGGCCGGGTGGTGGCTGAAAGGAGCCAGTCGTCCAGATACGGAAACACCTGGAATCCCTGGCGTCTCAAGTGAGACGCTACCACTGCCATGCATTTGGTGAAGACCCTGGGGGCTGAGGTCAGACCAAAGGGCAGGGCTCGAAATTGAAAGTGACTGGCTCCCAGCCGAAAGCACAAATGATCTCTGGATGCCCTGGCCATTTTGATGTGGTAGTATGCATCCTCTAGATCTATTGAGCACATCCACTCGTCCTTCTGTAGAAATGGAAGGATCGATTGAAGCGTGACCATTCGGAACTTTTCTTTCTTGACGAAAGTATTGAGGTAACTCAGGTCTAGAATGGGCCTCCAGTCCCCTGTTTTCTTTGGAACTAAAAAGAACCTTGAGTAAGTCCCGAATCCTTGCTGGTCCGCTGGGACTGGCTGGATGACTCTTTTTTCTAACAACTTTGAAATTTCTAAAGCTGCTGGCTCTCGCAGATGGGGCGGTACATCTGGGAGTCTTTTCTTTGGAATGGGATAGGATAGGAAGGGTATGGTGTAACCTCTGGTAACTACGCTTTTTACCCAATTGTCTGTAGTTATATCTTGCCAGGCCTGAGGGTATAAAGCTAAGCGACCCCCGACTGCCTCCAGAGCAGGACAGTCGGGCCTCCTCTCAGGAGTGCTGAAAAGGTTTACCAGGGAGTGTTTCCCTGTCACCTTGATGTTGCGGACCCCCTCTGCCGCCAGGGCGGCGTCTTCCACCTCTGCCCCCTCCTCTGCCTCTAGAGGGGGCATCACCCTGTGTGCCCGGGAAAGACCCTTGGTTTTGTTTCCGAAACCACATTTTCCCACCGCGTTGCCCTTTGGGGTACGGTCTGGTTGGGGTGGAAAAACGGACTCCGACAGCAGACAGAGTCTTTCCCTCTTGTTCACACTGGGTAAGGGTCTCCTTTACCTTGGGGCCAAAAAGAGTGGCACCGTCAAATGGGGCGTTTGTAAAGGAAGACTTGAAGGCTTCCGCAAAGGAGCATAGGCGCATCCAGGATTGTCTACGAAGAGCAATCGCTGAAGCTGCTGCCCTACTCGAACCTTCGCCGCGAGGGAAATCAGCCTCATGGACGAGTTAACAATCGATGTTAGGGTATTAAGTTGCGCTGTCACTTTCTCTGAGACAGCTGCATCTGTAGCACCCTGGAGGGTATCTCCCAACTCTTTGACTAGATCCTCTGCAGGCGTGTAAAATGGGTCAAATAGTTCAGGGACCGCATGGAAAAAGCCGCTGAACTAAAATGCGCTTCCCATATCTATCCATCGTCCTAGAATCTTTATTAGGCGGATGGACAGACGAAGAAGACTCCGACATCTCCTTTTTCGTGGCTGCAGCCACCACCATAGCGTCTACTGGAACTCCTTTAGTAAGGTAGGACTTATCCTGAGGTGCTGTGATGTACTTGTTCGGTTTCCTAGGAACAGGTTCCACTGTGTCAGGAGCCTCCCACGCCCTTGGAGCAATAAGTTCCATTAGTTCGTCAAAGGGCGGAGTGACCCAGGAGGAGGAAGGGCGAGCACCAAATGCCTTCAGCAGAACTGACTCATCCTCAGAAGGGGGAAGGGACTGCCAGTCACCTCTCTGTTTCAGGATCTCCAAAATGTCTGAAAAAGAGACATCTTCTGAAGGTGACTTAGGGGACCCCTCTGACTCATCTAAGTCAGTATCAGATGTTATGGATTCCTGTGGAGAATCCAAGTGTCTCCTCTTACACAGTCTCTTCCTAGGGACTTCCTCGTGGGGAGCATCCGAAGAAGCCTCGGAGGAAGAGGGGGCACCCTCCAGGGGTGGCTGAGACACTGGTGCCCGACGCTTGGATGTGGCCGTGGGTGCAGATGAAGACAAAGGCCCTTTATGGGGAGGAGAAACTGCTTCCACTGATGTGGTTGTCTGGGTAGACAACACCTTCCTCATCAGGTCGAACGCTCCCGGGTCCCGCATCGAAGAGTCTCCCGGTTCCGAAGAAATGGGAAGAATCCCCGACACGGGCACCGAAGGCATCGACCCCGAGGACGGAGCCGAATCGATCCGTGCCGAGGCCCCGAGGGGGAGAGTCGGAACCGACACGCCGGTTCGACTCGGCCCGGAACCAAGAACAGACCGTCGGCTCCGAGACTCCGGTACCGGGTCCGACGGAGTCGAGGTGAGGGGAACAGACCGAGAAAAGGACGGTTCTGGACCCGAGGGCTCCACAATCAGCAGATCAGCCTCTTCCGGCTCCAAAGACTGAATCGGTCTCGGAGGAGGAATGGATGGAGATACAGGAAGGCCTTCAAGTTTCGACACCAGCTGGGTGGAAACCGAAATAAGTTTAGAGAGGGCCGAATGCTCCAACAGCTTCTGCACCACACGATCCACATCGACATCCGAAAGTTTGGAGGAAGAACGGGTCGAAGGAACCGAAGACGGAGCCGACCTCAATATGGCCGAAGGAGGGAGCTCCATCACCGGTTCCAAGACTCGAGGCTCAGGAACCGACACCAGTTGAACACTCGGCCCCAAAGTCTGTGGAACCGGTGATCTAACCTTTGAAGAAGAGCTCGGAGCCGATGACTTGAGCTCCGACGTCTTCGATTCCTTAGGGGACTTGATGCCTGGTCAGAAGCATCCAAAGCCTCTTGGAAAGCTGGTTTCAAAGACCCTGTCCATTAGTTTCCTGCGCCTATCTGTCATGACCCTCCCACTGAAAGAGTGACAGATGGAGCAATCCTCTTGTAAGTGGAGAGGGCCAAGGCAGTAGACACAGGAACTATGGTTGTCAGTGACCGACATTTTTTGGCCACACTGACAACGCTTGAAACCAGACTTTGCCTTCTCAGACATTGTAGGTAATAAACAATTCCAGAAACAAACACACAGTCAAATCCGGGAAAAATAGTCACAATCAGGTAAATGCCAAATCCGGTATAAATTTGTCTCAATATGGTAGTATATGGAAAGGGTGTAGGCCCCGATACAAAAATACCGATAAAAAGGTTAACGGTACCAAAGAATTACGGAACCACAACACAATCACACTAGGTAATACTGACAATATCAAGTTAAATAGAATTCTCAATAAAATACAACAAAAAGTTATATCTTAGCTTAGAAAACCCTCGAGCTAGCTCCCAACGATGCGAATGCAGCAGCGGCAAACTAGATCTGAGGTAAAGGCAGAGGGGGATTGTGGGTATTAGATTGTCTCGAGCTTCTTCTCGATGCAGAGCTTGCAAGAGGCCGGCACGGAGCCGAGGATCGGCTCCGAACCCATGTGTAAGAACAAACGGCGAGATTGAACACTATCACATTGTATAGTTATCCCCTTTGGGAAAAAACATGAACTCATGAATTACCACATAGGTGGCAGTACACTAAACACTGAAAGTGTGATGAGAGACTTGGGGACAAAGGTGGACAGTGGTCTCACCTTCGATAACCATATCGCCACAACAGTCAGGAAATCCTTCTATGTGGCACACTTCAACACTAAGGACTTTTCATCCAGAAAAAATGAGGTCATTGTCCCACTGTACTCATCCCTCATTAGACCCATAAGAGAGTACAACGCCCCATTTGGTATGTACCTCACAAGACATCTGCAACAGCTGGAAAGGCCACAGAAATACTTCACTAAAAGAATCACAGGCTTAAAGCAGATGCCCTATGCTGACCGTCTTAAAAAAACTCCAGCTATACTCTGTGGCATATCATCTACTCAGAAGCGATCTCTGCTTAACATACAAGGCCATGTCAAACCCTGAGCTGTTGGACATGCTCCACTTAAAGAAATCCCAATCCCTCAGAGCCACAAGCTCCAGGGATCTAAACCTTGTCATCACAATGAACAAAACATAGTGGAGGGATAGGTTCCTGACCCAGAGGCTCCCCATTCTCTGGAATAGACTGCCCATACATGTCAAGCAGAGCACCTCCTTGGCCCTCTTCAAAAGGAACCTTGACGATTGGATTGGGAGATAGGAAATTCACCCCGGGATCATGTGGGGTCCAGGGAAGTAAATATTGTGGGAAGAAATATCCGGGGAATTGTTTGGCTAGGCTTGTATAGGCCCTAGGGCCGATAGCCTAGTGCCAACCTATGAATAAATTCCCCCTTTCCTTGAGAATCGGGTGCCTTACTAGCTACCTGCCTCAGGCCTTGCAAAGTAGGGTCTGAGAGTGGAGCCTGCCTCAACTCTCTCTTTGAAACCCTTCCCAGCTCCCCTTCCACAGGAAGTCTGGCACCCTCTGACAGTGGTGCCTCACTGTCAGCTTGGGAACTACTACTCACCTCTACCTTTGCAGTCACTATGTCCAAGGGAACATCAGTACCCACAAGCATCTGTGGCTGGCCTTCATTCTCACTGCTAAGGAGTAGCTCCCTCCCTGATGTAACCACCTCACCTGTCTGGGCTGCAAGTATGCGGTCTGTCTGGGTCTCCCCAGGCTACCAGACCAACATGCTTATCTCGAAGCCCGACTGCGTGCAACTGCATTAACACATAGTACTGCCTCATCAAAATCCTTCACTATCGGGACATCTGCAGGATGGTAGTTTGGTACCCCTGTTGTCTCAAGACAACCTACTGTTGGCATTTTGTACTTCCCACTTACTGGCTCCCTCACCTTTTGTTCCCCACCTTGCCACAGTGGACATCTGTAAGCCACATGGCCCCACTGGTTGCATTTAAAACATTTAACCCTAGGTCCTGGACGTGTACCTGGACTAGTGGCTTCTCCTGCTACTTGCAGATTCTGTTGGGGCTGTCTGGGCTGCCCATCATGGGTTCCTTTAGACCCATGAGCAGTACTAGGGGTCCCTTTCCTCTGCAGGGATGCCCTGTTTGCTAGGTATAGGTCTCCCTTCTTCCTCAATTCATCTGAAGTAGCACATTGTCTATCAGCTAACCAGATCCTCATGTCCTCAGGTAAAGTGTTAAGGGCTTGTTCCCTCACCAAAAGGTCTGCCAGCCCTTCAAAAGTGGTGACCTGACATCCATTCACCCACCTATGAAAATAAGTGCTCAGTTCAGCAACATATTCACACATACTTTCATCTGCCCTGTGTCTATGCTCACGAAAGATTTTCCTACAAGTTTCAGGTGTTATTTTAAAACATTCTAACAGACAGTTCTTAACAGCAGTATAATTTAAGAAATCGTTGTCCAACAGTTTGGAAAGTACATTTACAGCTTTACCATGGAATAAGGAGGTCAGGAACTGTACCCAGAACGTTTGGTCAACATCAAACTGTTTACATAACCTTTCAAACATATGAATGAAACTATCAAAATTATCCCTCTCTGTAAACTATAGAAGAAATGTACTGACCTTTTGTGCTTATGTGGACCAGCTACTCCCTTCCCCATTACCTCCAGGACTCTGGCAAAGAGTCAGCATCTCATTTTCGTGTTGCCTCTGCCTCTCCTTTTCCTCAGCTTCCAGGAATAGCAGTTTCTCATTCTCCTCAGCCTGTAAACATCCCAGTCTCTCTGCTGCCTCTGTTTCCAAACACCTGGCCTCCAACTCAAGTCTCCCCAGCTCCAGATGGATTTTTAAGTCTTCTGCAGAAAAGTTGAGCTGTTCATTCTCTGAGTGTTGTACATCTCCACGGCCAGTCCGATTGCCCTCCTGATTGCTGTTTTCTGATGCAGTTGTAACCAAAGCTGCAATCATGTCTGCCGTAGTCAGGTTTCCATACACCAGTCCCTTAGCCTTGCACATCTCAGCCAACTGGCTCCTTGTCAGCTTGCCATACTCCTCTACTTACATGCTTGCCTGCTCTCCCTGACTAAGCTAACAAAATAAATAAAACAATTGTGATGTGAACTCTGAATACTCACTGCGTGGCTGATTTAGAGTACAATAACACCTTTAGTGATCACTGTACAGAAGCTACAGGAATTCACTATCCACAACACTACAAGCCAATTGCCAACCAACTAATATGTGGTGTGGATATTCCACTACTGCCAACCAATTAATATGTGATACCCGTGCACTGGTCCAGTAATCAAGAATCCTCAATCCTCACCACTAACACCGGTGAGGGGCATCCACATTGGGAAAGATAAAAAATACACATAATAAAGTACAATTTCCCTTAAGAGCACACAGAGATCACAGTCAATCTGGGGCTAATTTCTCCCTTTCTCTCCGGGTCCCCAATAAGACTCCCCACTGGCACAGCTATAGGGTACAGATCTCAGCTGAGTAGTCAAGCAAAAACCTCCAGTGTCCTCTCTGTCCAACCACCGCTTCATGTCCCTGCCCAAATAGCTGACACAAACGCACTTTGAGATTTGGTTTATATACAAATACACAGGCACTCCTGGGGAAGGCTGGCACAGGTTCTCCAGCTATGCCCCCTCCTGCCAGGCTATAAGGTAGTAATTCACTGCCACCAACTACTCTTAGCTACTAAAAAAGGGTGTCCAATTATTACTAAACAATATTATTATCCAATTAGTAAGTGTGATGAACAGCAAGGCTCATTTGGAGTGCTTTGTACAGTATCACTATATACATGCAATGTACTCTAAAGCTTAAAATTATCTCTGCACAAAACAGCCACAGTTGAAAGGTTTAAACATATTTAATAATAAATAATAAAAACCCAAGACAAATCTTCTCAATTCAACACAGTGCTAGTCAAGAGTTCAGAAATCACAGGAAAATGCTTAAAATAATACTATAGAATAGTCTGACATAAATATAGAAAACAGATAGAGTTAGATAGACTAAATATGATTAAATTCCTAAGAGCAATCACAGTTCTAAATAAACTTTCATATAGAGCAAAGGCAGAGTACCGGTGAGTAGATGTTCTTTAGACAAAATCCAAAATGCTGTGATTCTCTCTCTCGGAGAAAGTTTTAAAAATAATACATCACTGCTGACTCATTTTAGATTACATCATTCTTCTCTGGTTCCCAGGCTAACAGAAACACAGAGTTTTAACATTTCTTTGATCTTGCACCTAGCCAGGAAACTACAGCAATAAAAGACATATATGTAAAATATAGCAATTAACTCTGGTCTCAAAACAACAGAAGGAATTCCTCAGTTCAGACATTATGTCTCCGAGCTATGAGATCAAACAGTCATACAATACTTGACTTATCAGCTTTCTTCCAGCAGAGTGCACTGTGGTTACATTTTTTGAAGTTCAACATTTAACACAGTTTTCTTACATTTAAGAGGACAAGCCTTTGGATTATATTCATATTTACAATGACACAGAATTATATACAAAATTCTATCTAGCTAGGCTGGCAGCCTTCACATATCTTCACACTGGTTACGAGCAAGGCACCAGGCAAAAAATCTTTTCCATTTGGACACACAGGATTTCCTGGTAGTGGGGTTCCTGGCCTCTTGCAGAACCCACAGCACATCCTCAGAAAAAAGGTGCTTAAAAGAGATCAAAACCCTATCACCCACAGTGTCAGTTGAAGAGTGGACAAGTGAGGTTGGATCAGAGACCCCTTGCCTTGTGTGAGTAGGTCCACCTTGTGAGGTAACTTGTGACGATTGCCCTTGGTTAGGTGCAGAAGAGGGAACCAATGCTGTCTGGGCAAAAAGGTGGTCGCCAACAAGATTTTGAGGGAGTCTTGCTCTATCTTGAGCAGGACCCTCTGTGAGAGAGGAAGGGGAGAGAAGGCATAAAGAAACATCCTCTTCCAAGGAAAAGACAGGACGTCCATGGCCAGAGGACCTGGGACTCTGGTGCCAAAAAGAGGACGTTGTCTGTTCATAGTGGAGGCAAAAAGGTCTACCTCAGCAGTATTCCAGTGGTGGACAATGTCCAAACACCACATCTCTGTGAAGCATTCATTCATGAGCCTACGTTATTACATTATAGGCCTGCTCACAGAGTCTGCCACAGTGTTTCATTATGAAGGAATATAAACAGCCTGAACAGTCACCTGATATTGGACAGCTAGATCCCAAACTTGAACAGCTGCTAGTATGCACAGAAGGTAGAACCATGTTCCCCCTTGTCTGTTGATGTACCACATCACCGTGGTATTGTCTGTAAAGATTTTGAGGCACCCTGGAAGAAAAAGGGTATGAAAAAGGTAATTTGTGAAGATTATCTATGGCCAAGTGAGAAACAAGGGGCAACCAATGCTGTCTAGGGCAAAGGGGAGTCACCAACAAGATTTGGGAGAGTCCTTCCTGATAGTCTACAAGAACTCCCCCCAAGGAAAAGACAGGGCATCCACTTTCCAAGCCAGAGGAACCAGGACTCTGAACAGAAAAGAGGAAGTTGTTTGTTCAGAGGGAAAGCAAAAAGATCTACCTGAGGACTACCCCACTGATGGACAATGTCCAGGAACACACCTCTGTGAAGCATCCATTCATAAGCTTGTGTGCTGGACTTGCTCAGAGAATCTGCCACTAGGCTGTGCTCTGAGTGAATATAAAACAGCCTGAAGAGTCACTTGATAGTTGACAGCTAGATCCCAGGCTTAGCGAGTCAAGCCTGCAAAGAAGGTAGGACTTTGTACACCCTTGCTTGTTCACATACCACATCACTGTGGAATTGTCTGTGAAAACTTTGAGGGGTCTGGGATGAAACAGGGTATGTAAAGCCTGAAGAGCTAGAAGCAGAGCCCTCATCTCCTTGATGTTGATGTAGTTTGACTTCTGATGAAGAGGCCAGGGACCCTGAACCTTGAGAGAGCTTAAGGAAGCCCCCATCCTCCCCATCTGAGGCATCTGTAAATATCTCTCAAGTCGGGACTGGAAACTGAAAAGGAAGTCCTGGGTTGAAAGAAAGTTAATGAATCCACCACTGAATTTCAAGCTGGAGACAGGGAAGGAAAGGAACTAAGAAGTCCAGGGGATAACAATGTTGAACCCACACTAACTTCTGTTACCACTGAAGCTTTCTCATATGGCCAGATGCAGCATGGGAAAGATAAAAGCCATAAACCCAAGGACCCTGACAAAATCCCTGGTCATGACTGAATCCAGGGGAAAAAGAAACTGGAAAAAGGCAATCATAGACAGGGCCTTGAGGGCAAGCAGAGATGCCAGTATGGGGGATAGTCTGGATCCTGCAACCAAGGAAAATATGATCCTGACAAGGAATCAAAACTGATTTTTGAACGATCATGGTTTACCCCAGACCCTGCAGCAGGGAAACAGAATGGAGATCCCAAAGCACAGTCTAGGGGAACGAGGTCTGAATGAGCAGATCGTCCAGATAAGGAAAGATCTGAACCCCTCTCATCCTGGAAAATGCAATGACAGGAGTGAGACATTTGATGAATACCCTTGGGGGCAGTAGAGAGGCCAAAAGGCAAAGCAGAGAACTGGAAATGCAAGGAAGAAACACAGAAATACAAAAATTTCCTGAAAAGCGGATAGATAGGTATATGAATGTAGGCATCCTTGAGATCCAGAGAGACCAGAAAGGCCTGGGGAAGAAGAGGAGGAAATAAAGTTTGAGGAGACAGCATCAAAAAGGAGGGGACCTTGAGAAAGGTCCAGAATTGGACTCCAGGTACACTCCTTCCAGGGAACCAGAAACATTCTAGAATAAAAACCCTCCCCTCCCTTCCTGGGCAGGGGGCATAGTCTGAATGGTAACATGGGTTAAAAGAGAATGAAGTACCTCTGGGAAGATAGGAAGCTGTTCTCATGGAGATTGAGGGATGCCCAGAAAGGGAGTAAGAGATTTCCAAATCATGAAATACCCCTGGCAGATAACGGACAGAACCCAGAGTCTGTTGTGATCCTTAACCAATTTGGAAGGGACAGAAAAAGGAAAAGGGACAAGGAAACCTGACTTAGGGAAAGGGGAATCAAATTGTCAAATGAAACCTGGCTTGTCCTGAAAAGGAGGTTTCTGAGAAATGGTGATCTGTGTAGATTTAGCAGGAGGTACACATCTAGAACCCTTTTTATACTTGGACAGAGGGTGAAACTGTGTGAACAAAAGCAGATTTGGCAGGGTGATTGCTCTGAATCTTTGGAATACGAGAAACAAAAATATGTTTCAACACTTGCAAAGTTTTGCTCCTATTCTGGAGAGAGTTAAAAAGTTTATCATCAGCAGCACTATTAAAAAGATTTTTATTATCCAAAGGAGTATCCAATAATTTAGATTTAATGTCATCAGGTAAAGCATGAAGACGAAGCCAAAAGTAATGCCTCATAAAAAAAAAAAAAAAAAACAAATGCAGCAGCCCTGGAAGAGACACCAGCTGCATCATTGCTGCACTTAATAGGGTAATGGGCAACCTGAGAGGTAGAACCCAACAGGGAAAGGGTCAAAGCCTTCCCCTCATCATCAGAAAGGTCAGAAATCACTTGAAAAACTTGAGAAAGAAGGGCAAAAACATTCCTGGTCATCTGAGTCTGATAATTAACAGCCCTAAAAGACAGGGTGGCAGTGGTATAGACCTTTTTGCCCAACATCTCCATGGCTCTACTATCCTTATCTGAAGGAAGCAATGTGGTAGAGGGCAACAGTTTGGAAGGTTTGTCAGAGGAGATAGACACTACAGAAGGATCAGCAGAAGAGCATTTATACAGACATTTCCATTCATTAGGCATGTTGTAAAATCTGTAAAGTTTCTTAGGAACTGAAGGATGAGAATCAAATACTACAGAAGCTGCTGAAAAGGTATCCAGTAGAGTAGCCAGAACTGGAGGAAAAGCAGAAGGCTTGGGAGACTCCATCTGGAGGAGCTCATAATACCTTTTGTGGATATCTGAAACCTGAGAACAACCTCACTTAAATAATTCCCTCATATAGGAAATAGTGTCCCCAGAGGAGAATTCCTCTAAAGGGGAATCTAGACTAATAAGAGTCCTATTCCTCTGAATCATACACGCCAGGGGAAAGGGATCTGTGAAGAATAGGTTAATGATTCTTCCCTCAAATCCTGATCCTCATCAGAGGAATCCTGTCCCTAGGTCTCATTAAGAAAAGTGGAAGACCAGGAAGGGGCAGGCACAGAAGCACCTTGAGGAGGCTTTAAAGCCATTAAAGCGTTTAACATCCCTTGAGCAAAATCCTGCCATTCTTGTTGGGGATCCTTAACTACAGGGGAAATGTGCTTGGTGTTCCATTGCTTTTTCTGTGGGACATCCACGTGAAAAACCCTGGAAAGGCCAGACACTTGCGGACACTCAATAAGTGTAGTAGGGATCTCCTCCCTCACTAATATCTGCAGAATCCCCCTCAGTCCCTCTGATATAATCAGCCAAGGTTCCCCCTCAACATCTGGGGTAGACCTTTGGAAAGCCTCAGAGGTCATGTGAGAAACTGGATCCAAGCCAGCTTCCAACAGGGATGCAGCAAAGAAATCTGAAGCAACAACCAGATGATCCTCTGGGCTTTCATTAGCCTTGAGAGGGATGTCATTGGAGGCTGGAGAGCTGAGTTTTCAGGCCTTTTTCTTGGCATATGGTTGATCCTCAGGACAGGCAGACTCCAACATAGCACCCTGAGTAAACAGCTTAAGACATTGGTTTTCCAGGTAAACAGACAAGGAAGAGATGTGACTAAGTATGGTCTCTGATGACATGAAACTAACAATACTAAAAATAAAAAAGAAAGAAAGAAGAAACCCAATCGGGCACTTAGAAAAACATCTCAGTGACCAGCACAGAAGAAAGGTGTTCAGACCGATGTTCAATGATGGCATTCAGACTAGTGGCAAAGAAGTTCTGAATTGGGTTTGTCCGTACATCATCTTTATGCCCTACACCTTGCGTGGGGAGCATACATGTGATGTAGATACTAAAGGCTTTGGTATACTGACTGCACATTGAACTATCCTTGACAGGAATCCCTTGTTAGGAATGCTGAAAGGATATCATGGGAGCATGTCTTCTAGAGTTGCAGGAGACTAGAAGGTCACAAAAATAAAGCAGATAATACAAACAGGACAGAAGGTGCAGGGAACAGTTAACATCCAGCTCTGTTTCTGTTAGGATACCAAGGGGGATTACCAGAAAATCAAAAACAGCTAGTTGGGCTACTAGTGACAATAAATAAAGTGAAAACAAGAAACTGGAAAAATAGAGAAAGACCAGTATGTAATAATATGATCAATTTAACGAACTGACTGGCCAGAAGTGAAGAGGTGAATTTGGGAAGGAAGGGGCAGAGTAAATATAGGAGTAAACTACAAAACTGGAAAAAAGAGGGATAGAAACTGAGGAGGGGCTGCCAATGTGAAAATATAAGAAAGGAATATTGCACTATTTCCAGAATCAAGAGGGAGAAGCAGGCAAAAGCTGATTTAAGGCAGATGGCCCAGTTAAAGAGGAAGCTAAGCTAGTAGATAATGGAAAAAGAATAAATGAGGAAAAAAAAGCATACCACTAGGAGAGGAGTGGAATTTGTTTATTTTATCACTGAAATTATGTATTGCCTGTGTAAGTGTATAACACTGATACAAGTTCAGTAAAAGGAAATGGAAGTGTAATGGTTTGAGAAATAAAGGATATTTGTTTTAAAATAAAAATAAGAGTACCAGGGATGGGTAAAAGGTAAATTACATAGTACTGACTTTCTGGGGAAGCTCAAGCTTTCCCTGAAGTGAACTTCTGAGAAATACTATACTACAGTCCTTTATTGAAAAAGGACACACAATTAACAAAGAATGCAGATAATGAAGAGGATGTACAAGATTAACTGCAAATACACAATACTGCATTCACATGTGCCTTTCATTACTATACACCTACAATGACCTTCATGGCTAACACTTTGTAGTAATGGTGTGTTAAAGATTTAGGAAGCATGTACACTATTTTAGTAGCCAGTAATTATGGTTATAGGATAAACAGTACAGATGTAAAATTTTATAAACATTGCTAGCTGATGTTCGTGCTGTTTAAACATAAGAAGGAAACACAAAGTGTTATTTCTTTTGAAATGACATTGTTTAAAGTGTAATTTTAAATGATTTGGATTTAAGATACAAGCTTAACTTGGAAATAACAGGAGCTATATTTACTTCCTATTATAGCTTCAGCTGCAGCCGGAGAAAAAGAGGGATAATGATCAGTTCACCAATCATAATTCATTTATTATGTGTTTGAGACATGGATGCCAAGAAATTCACACTTCCATGTCGAGAAAACATGATGCTTTATCTGCTCTGTGTACTACTAACAGCAACTTTGAGAGGATTTCTGTCTATACACACTGAGCAGAGTGGAGGAGGGACATTGACTACAACTCTGATCTGAGATATATAACAATACGTATCCTGTTTATTTGGCTTATTTATACTGGTTATTGCTTCTAGCAATTTATATATAACACCTTTTATTGCCTGCTGCATACTTTTTACTGTATTTTATTGCTATTAACTAATCTGCACGGGTAACTGATTTGTTTGCAGTTAAAATCATTCTGTAGAGTCTCCTTGCTCCTTTATCTATTTAAAAACTTTCATTTTGTGGCTCACTACTGTGATAAAGATTTCTGTAGTGTTTACTGTCTAAAAGAGTGTAGGATAATAGCTTTAGTATTGTCCCAGTTCAGATTTGCTGTCTCTGGGACAGTTTGTTTTTGCAGTGATTGTTCTGAGCACATGACCAGGCCATCTTGAATTAGCAGAAGCCTTTCTTTACCTTCTTGGCAGGATTGTGTTGATTGGCTGCTGGCTAGTGGGGGTTGGTTCTTTTGAGCTTTGTTTTAAAAAAGTTGTCTAAGGTTGTATCTTCTGGTATTTAAGCCCTACATTTGAGAGGATTTCTGTCTATACGCACTGAGCAGAGTGGAGGAGGGGCATTGACTACAGCTCTAATCTGATACATATAAAAAGTATCCTGTTTTTTGGCTTATTTATACTCGTTATTGCTTCTAGCAATTTATATATAGCACTTTTTATTGCCTGCTGCATGCTTTTTACTGTATTTTATTGCTATTAACTAATCTGCGCAGGTACCTGGTTTGTTTGCAGTTAAAAGCATCCTGTAGAGTCTCCTTGCTCCTTTATCTGTTTAAAAACTTTCATTTTGTGGCTCACTGCTGTGATAAAGATTTTTGTAGTGTTTACTGTCTAAAAGAGTGTAGGCTGACAGCTTTAGTATTGTCCCCCACCCTCCCTCCGTGTTGGTGTCTTGTTATACTTGGTGGCTTTACAGTTGCCCTACTGTAAATTTGATCTGGGACACCCCTCCCAGTCTAGTGTCATTAGCTCATTCTACCTAATACAAAGAGAACATCTGAGAAGGCCAACCCACTTTGTTTCTTTCCTTCGGTTCCTCCTTTCTCCCTTTCTTAAAAAAAAAAAAAATGTGTGAATCTCCTTGTGTTCTGACTGTGCTGCTCAAACATTTTTGAAATATCGAGTACATTTTAGTGCATTTATTAAAACTGTATTTGCCTTAATATCGCTACAACTCAAGTGCTCTACGTTGTACTGCATTTGAATTGTTTAACTGTGTTTTAGCTGCTAGTCTGTATATATAGACTTCTCTGTATATGTAGACTAGCTATTTATTCTACTGTATTACTGCCTCATAAATCATTTTTCAGTTATGCACTTGCCTTGCTTCTTTTAAAAAGTTTTAAATTGTTAATTTTGTAGAGTTTTAATTGCATTTACTGTTTAGGGCTATACACTCAAGTGTGTTAGCCTTTTCTGTGTTTATTTACTGTATTATTGCTTTGTTTAGCCTGTTTTAACCAAAATAAAAAAAACAAAAAAATACTATCTTGTTTGCTCGTTAGTCCAGATCCCAGGCTTTGCTCGTCTCAGGACTTTTCTGTGTTCAGAGCTATCCATACCTTGCTGGGGTAGAAGGAAGTCCTACTGCTTACCAGTGGGAGTGGTGAGCATTGTACTGCCTAACACTAGAGGAGTAGTTTCCAGCTCTGAAATTGTAATTGTATTAGCCTGTTTGGGCTGCTTTCTATCCCTTTCAACTTTCTGGCTTAAAAACGCATGTGTTTGTGCATTTTTCGCATCGTGCAGCACCGCGGGGCTATGGTAAAGCTATTCCAGGTGCCAGAAAGTCTGCTCTTCATATTTTCCCTTAGAACTAGCTGGTTTCTCAGTAGTAGCACTAAAATGTGAACCCCTGTGACTAGCACTTGCTCTACAACCTGCTGGAAAGCACTAGGAAGCCTTAAACTGATACAAGCACTCAACTCTCCTTGTCATTAAGGAGAAATTAATCGTAGGCACTAAGCCTATAATTGCAAAGTACCTTGCAAAGGTAAGGGAAAACAGGTCTTGTACTTTACAAAAAAAACCACCTAAACAGGCATGTCCAAAGGTCAGCTTCCGGTGATTTCTCCTGTCTACCTTTTGAATCTGGGCATACTGGGGCAATGCAGCAACTGCCTCATGTACACAGACAACCCTCTCCTCATACCACCCAACACTACAACCTGTGAGAGATGCACTTACATAGCCAAACTGGAAGCAAAGCTCTCTCCCGCCAAGGTTGTGCTAGACAGTCAAGAGGAGAAGGTTAACACCTGCACTACATCTCAAGCAACACATAGTTCTTCAAAACCCACACCATCAACACCCACACATAGCAACACTAAACCCACATATGCAGAGACCCTTAACATTAACCTGCCCAAGCAACAAGAACCTCCGAAGCTGAAATGCAAACAAACACCAGTCACAACCAAAGACACATAGCTCACAACACCAGTGTGCCACCCAACAACAGCTCCTAAGGCAAGACAATGTACCCAACACTTTAGTCATAGTTGACTCTATAGTCAGGCACATTGATGTCCCACTCACCAGGCTGAACAAGAAGAAAATTACAGTCAGCTGCCTGTCGGGTGCCAGGATCCGCCACAATGCATGCACTCAATCACTCCACAACAAGTACAAATATGACTCTTGTCATTGTCTATGTTGGAATGAATGACTTGAGACGTACCTCCCTGGACTACATGAAAGAAGACATGGAAGAGCTCTCGGATCATGTGGCCCAGGGCAGGTATGACCCTAACCCCGAGTAGCATCCTGCCTTTGCCCAGAATGATACCACAGTATAAGGACAAAATGACTGACTTCAACAATTGGCTAAGCTTCTGGTGTCATTCAAAGGGGATCCAGCATCTGTCTGCCTGGGAAGACATGATCGACAAACCACAATGCTTTGCCAGAGATGGTCTGCACCTGTCACCCCTGGGATTCAGGTTACTGGCTAAAGCTCTTGCCACCTCTATAGTGTCTTTTTTAGTCAAGGTTCAAAGGACAAAACGACCACCATAACAGATACAAGCATGCAAAATCTAAAGGTAATGCTACTCAATGCTAGAAGTCTAAACCTCAAAATGCACTCTCTCGAGGCACTCCTAAAATGGAGGATATCAATATCTGTGCAGTAACTGAGACCTGGTTCAAGGCTCCAGAGAGCACCCCTGCAATACCAGGCTACAACTCTTACCACACTTTTCGGCCACCAAACCAAGACCGAAACACTAAAGGTGGAGGAGTGTCCATATTCACCAAGGATATTCACACCTCCAGGCTAGTTGCCCAACACAATGCATCTGAAATTCTCCACGTGCAACTAACACTAGGTAAGACTACAATCCAAATTGTAGCTTGCAACAGATCCCCCACCATACCCCAAGATTCTCACTACACCTTTCTAAACATACTGGAAAATATTAAGATACAACCAAACACCCCAATACTGGGTGATTTCAACTACCCTGCAATTAACTGGGAAAACTACCAACACTTTTTCCCAGCGGTTCTTGGAATTCATAAATTCCAATGCCCTGGATCAACTAATCCATTGTCCCACCAGGGGCTCCAATATCCTAGACCTGGTCATTACCAACATGGGAAACAGATGCTCCACACCAGTGGTCACCCCCTCATTGGTCAGGTCTGACCATAAGCAAATCACCCTTCACATCCACATCCCACCCCACAGCATGGAAACCTCCGTAAAAAACTTCTCCAAAGCCAACTTCATGCTACTCAAGTCAGAAGTGACAAACTTCATGACACCCATGCAGATGGGATCTAAAAGTTCGACTGCTGAATCCTACACTAAGGCACTGTACGAGCACATCGACTCATGCATGAATCGTGCCATCCCAAATAGAACCAAGACGGTCTCCTCCAAAAAAAAAAAGGAAGCCAATCTGGTGGTCCCCTGCCATAAACAAACTATACAACAGAAGGAAGTAACTATTGCAGAAAAGAGGAAAGTCCCAGGATGCAAAAAACTCCCTTACCAGCCTCAGTAAGAAACTGAGATCCCTCAAAATCCTCCAAAGCTAGTTATGAAAATAAAATTGCCAAAGATTCCAAAGACAACCACAAGGCATTCTATAGTTATGTCAAGAATCTAAATGGCAATGCTCAGATCTGCTCTGAGCTACAACAGAATGGCATTAAATATTACTGATCCCAAGGATATTGCCAATATCCTGGCAGATCGATTTAGTGCCAACTTCACCCCCCTCTCACCCCCTAAAGGGCCCATCTCAATACCAAACGATTGCCAAATTCTGGTAATCATGGCCACACAGGTAGAAACCGCACTCTCCAAAGCTAAGAATACAGCATCCATGGGACCAGATGACATCCCGGGCTGTGTACTACATGAACTACAAAATGAACTGGCACCTCACCTAAGTGTCAAGTTTAATCATAGCCTCACCTCAGGCTTCGTGCCCACTGAGTAGCGCACAGCTACAGTTATCCCACTCCACAAGAGGGGATCCACCTTGGATCCCATCAGTCTGACATGCCTGATCTGCAAGCACATGTAATGCATCATCATGGAACTTTTAAGCAAAGACACTGGCAACCTTCAAACACTCGACCTCATCCAGTTTGGGTTTGTGAAGGGCCAATCTTGTCTCCTGAACCCGATTGACTTCTTTGAATCAGTCTCCAGAGCTGTGGACGACGGTAAGGCGGTCCCCACACAGCCTATCTGGACCTCGCCAAGGCCTTAGACACCATCCCCCACTCTGGAATCATAGATAAACTTACTAAGCTGGGCATAAATCCCTATGTCACTCAATGGGTTGCCAACTGGCTTACTGACAGAACCTAGACTGTAAAAGTAGCCGACTCCAAATCCACCTCCAGACAAATGGAGTACCGCAGGGTTTAGTCCTGGGACCGCTCTTGTTTGGCATCTACTTCTCTGAAGTAAAGGCCAACAATAAAGGACTCTGGCTAACAAAGTTCGGAGATGACTGCAAACTGGGAGCCATCCCCAAATGATGTAGATATTCTACAAAAGGGCCTTACAGAAACAGATGCTTGGTGCCAGAGCCATTGGCTCAAGCTCTATGCCAAGAAATGTATAGTTATTCCCTTTGGGAAAAAACATGTACCCATGAATTACCACATAGGTGGCAGTACACTAAACACCAAAAGTGTGATGAGAGACTTGGGGACACAGGTGGACAGTGGTCTCATCTTCGATAACCACATTGCCACAACAGTCAGGAAATCCTGTGGCACACCTCATCAGTAAGGGCTTTTCATCCAGAAAAAAGGAGGTCATTGTCCCACTGTACTCATCCCTCATTAGACCCATTATAGAGTACAATGCTCTGTTTGGTATGTACCTTACAACACATCTGCAACAGCTGGAAAGGCTGCAGAAATACCTCACTAAAAGAAAAGAATCGCAGGCCTAAAGCAGATGCCCTATGCTGACCGCTTAAAAAAACTTCAGCTATACTCTGTGGCTATCGTCTACTCAAGATGCAGTCTCTGCTTAACATACAAGACTATGTCAAACCCTGAGCTGTTGGACATGCTCCACTTAAAGAAATCCCAATCCCTCAGAGCCACACGCTCCAGGGATCGAAACCTTGTCATCACAATAAACAAAACATGCTGGAGGAATAGGTTCCTGACCCAGAGACTCCCCAGACTCTGGAACAGACTGCCCATACATGTGAAGCAGGGCGCCTCATTGGCCCTCTTCAAAAGAGACCTTGACAATTGGATGGGAGATATGAAATTCACCCCGGGGATCATGTCAGTCACCCTGCTAGGCAGGGATCCAGGAAAGTAAATAGTGTGGGAAGAAATATCCAGGGAATTGTTATGGCTAGGCTTGTATAGGCTATAGGGCCGATAGCCTAGTACCAACCTATGAACCTAAAAAATGGGAAAAAAAACTAAGTGTTTTGCCAGCTTTCAAAGCCATAAAGCACTCAGCCATTTAGTAAGCACTACCAGAAAGGCAGTGTAACATACACAGTCCATTATGTTTACACTCACCTGCCATACCCCCTGTCCATATTTTTGGTGAAAGTTGAAAAGTTTGCCTCATTTGTTTGGTCTGCTTCTCATAAAGTCCGTGGTTTTCAGACAAACCACAGAGGACTGAAGTCACTTAATAGTGACATACACTTGAGTTTCAGAGTTCATATCCTTCACTGAAAATGTAGTCAAACCCAAATCTTTTTATTCTAGCTACTTTCTAAGTTTGTAAGAGGAAGAGACACCTTCACTGTCTAGCCCAAGACCTGACCTTAACAGCTAAAGGGGGTACTTAGCATTTGTTAAGGTTGGGTCTCGGGCCACTCTAGCAGTAAAATGATTTGTCTTTTTCCAAATATCGGAGCATAATCACTGCACTCCATCCACTACAAGCACTATCACCTCTAACTGCAGTCCTGCCTTTCCTATGGTCAGATAATCAAGTTAATTAATGCAGCATGCCTCTCAACTGTCCAGATTTTTTCCTCATAATTTTTGGTCTGTTTGGCATAACATTTGTGGTTTTCTGGCAAATCAGTGAGGACCAAAGTCATTAAATAATGACAGGCGTTTGAGTTTCAAACTTCATACCCATCAGAAAATACATGCTAACCCATGACCTGTTATTCTAGCAACTTTATAAGTTTATAAGAGCAATATTTAAACTCTGTCCCTATTTGTGGGACTTTGTACAGATTTTTTGCTCTAAGAGGTTGAGAGGTATATAATGCAGTAGAAGTACTAAATTAATACAATAGATTTCTTTCTTACACCATTATTAAAGCATATGCTGCTTCTGTTCTGTGTTCTCTTGAAGCTACAGTGCAGGCAGGACAACAACAATGCAGTTAAGAAATACAGGAAGATTCTTGTAGCAACAATGCTTTTTTTTTGTACTAGAATCTATCGAGAAACATAAATATGCAAACATGTAGTTAGTTTGTTTAGACTTGTTATCAAATAACAGGACATTATTCATATACACAGAAACAGTAAACTGAAAAAAGCTTACTACAGAACAAGGGAGAGGAATACAAGCCAGTCATCAGCTGGTCAGAAGAAACACTGTGTTCATGAATATTCAGAGGCAGACAAAAGCATCTCAAATAAACCTATAGACAATCTTCTTACTTTTAAAACAAGGAAAATGTGCACTGTGTTTATATTACACATTTTTCTTACATCCTGAGAGACAATACCTCTCTTTGCACACTGGGGCTAAAAGCAAGTTGTCACAAATGGCAAAATTATGATTTACATGCAAATGTGTCCCAATTTGGAGATAAAAGCTGAATAAAAATCAGAGAACAGTTAAATTGTATATAATTATAAAACAGTTGTTGACATTTTAAGGACAAAGTTCTTACTTCAATACGTATGACTGTAACAACTTCCTTAAAATGTAGCACAAATATGCCAGTCTGCGTTCAATTTTACAGACAGAGTTAAAAAATACTTTCAATCTATTTAGCTAGGGAAGAGCTGAGTGTTACGTATTTTGCTACACAAGTCTTAGTAAATTGCTTGGTCTTGTCCATCCGGATGCAATGGGTGCAGTGCCCACATGGGAAACACCCAAACAGATGATCCCCCATTAATGTGGTTTGGACGCTGTGGCTGAATGTCCAAGAGCCCAGTTTTGTAATGAGAAAAAAATAACCCAATGTTCTACCTTCTCCTATACCCAAAAGGGCATCTCTCTGGTAACAGATTGGCAAGCCTGACAGCTCCCATCAGGATAGTCCAGTTTTGTTGGATCACTTGTAAAGAAATTATGTGCATTACGCCCATAGGTAGCGATGAATCTGATGTGCGAGTCCTGAGAGGGTGCCCTATCCTTATATCCCATAAGATCCTCTCTGTCTAATGAGGATACCTCACTACAAGCCATGGCAATGGTGCCAGATTTGTACCCCCATGCCCTGCCCTGAATCTTCCTACTAGGTCACACCACTGATGTTCATAAGTGTTGGAATCACAGCAAATATGCTTGAGTCTCATAAATTGGGATTTAGGTATGTTGCGTATGATATGGGGAGGGTGATGGCTAGAAGCAAACAACAAAGCGTTATATTCCAGAAATTTCTGGTATACCTGTGTATCTAATGTATGATCAGAATTCCTGCTGATCAGAACATCCAAAAAAGTGATCTAGTTCAGAACAAAGTTGCATGTAAAATGGATACCCCATTTGTTGCCATTGATGTAATCCAAAAATTCATGTAAGAAGGCAACATCAGCTTTCCATACTAACCAGCAGTCATCCAAATAACGATGCCAAATATCAATTTCGGACAAATATAGATTGTGAAAAGGATCATAAATCAATTGTTCCTCTATATATGCCATAAAAAGATCGGCATATATAGGGGCAAATGATGCCCCCATAGCAGTACCCTGCATTTGCAAAAAACAACAATCCTGATAAAAGAATACATTTTTGGTTAGTACATGTTCAGTTAATCCCAAAAGAAATGTGTTGAAACTTGGTTGATCGAGTTCTGATATGGTTAACCAATGTTCCAGTGCTAACAAGCCTGCCCAGTGTGGTATATGTTAGTATAAAGAGCAGAAACATCAAGAGTACGTAACAACCACCCTGGCTCGATTTGGGTATCTTGCAGGATCTGAAGGAACTCCGTTGTATCTCGGATCAGAGCCCTGACATACTTAAGTAAAAGGTGGAGATATTGTGTCAAATAAGCCGTTAACGGCTCAGTGAGAGAACCCCTACCCAAAACAATAGGCCTACCAGGAGGGTTCTGTAGTGATTTATGGACCTTGGGTAACAAATATATATATTGTGGTTTGGGATAACTCACTGTCAAATGTTTAGAATTAGTGGTTGTGATGATCCCCTCCTCCACTGACAAATTCAAAAAGGCATCAATCTGTTTTTTAAAACCCCCAGTGGGATCCAGGGGGATAAGCTTATAATGCTGTTGGTTATTCAGTTGCCTCTTGGCTTCACTGTCATAACTGACCCAGTCCATAATCACTACAGTGCCCCCTTTATCAGCCGGTATGATAACCAAATTTTTATTGGACTTAAGTTGTGTTAATCTCTCAAAGATACAACAAGAGGCCCGATGTGATTTGCCAGCCATGTCAGAATAATGGAGGTGTAGATCTTTGAGAACTCAATGGAGAAAAAGATGAACAGTAGGATTCATCGGGGGCATAAAGCTTGACCTATGGAAATAAAATGATTTATTATCAAGCTCATGATCATGTTGATCAAAATACAGTTTCAAATTCAAAGTACAACAAAAAGAATACTCATCAGCAAAAACACCCTCAGGGACAAAAAATGCAGATGAAATTTAAGCCTTTATTCAGTAACTCTATTTGAGTTGAAGTTAAACATGAGAGTAAATATGCCAATTTCAAATAGTTGTTGGTATACAAAACTAGGACTAAGGAGGAGGAGGATGGAAAGGGGACTAATCCTTGTGGGCACTGTAGGCAGTGTACATACATCAATAAGGAGGCACATTCCACATTAGGGAACATTGTGAAAACAAATATCAGGTTTAAACCTGGGAACTGTGGCACTAAACGGGTGATATACCTTGCTATATGTGGTAAGTATGCAAGTTATTATGTGGGTAAGACAGAAAGGGCATTGAGGAGTAGAATTTACGAACATGTATATGACATAAATAATAAAAAGGAGGGCAATGCCCTATATAAACATTCCTTAGTGTGTGAGGGATTTAATAAATGTGTTTTTAATGTTTTGGATACTATAGCTATAGATCAGAAAGGGGGTAACTGGAAGAATGTTTTGATGAAGAAAGAGATGCAGTCGCAATTGAGACTGGCTGCTAACTTTCCCCAGGTCTAAATGAAGTAATCTCTATATCTCTTGTATTACAGGAAAAAGCTGAGAAATGTTAGAAAAAGTTTTTTTTTTTAAAAGTGCTGTGTATGTTTAGTTATTATACATACTTTACCTTCTGAATGTCTGTGTGTGCATGACAATGAATTTTCTTTTTTATGTTTACTTCTCAATGGGAATGTTTTATGTTTTACGTCATTAATATTAAGTGAAAAGTGGGTAGGTGTTTTGTATTGTTAACCAATCGTGTTGTTTGGTAAGATATTTAAACAGGGTCATGGAGTGCAACTATGTATTCTGATGAAGTCTCACTTTTGTGGAGATGAAAGCGCTTAATACTTGTGTTCTTCATTAAAATTATTTCCATCAGGTATCTTGTTTCAGCGCGTTTTATTGGATTGGTTTTTGTTCATGCTGGGGCTGATTTTCTTGTGTTCATATTCTAGCAATCTAGTTTTAGGGCATGCTGCACAGACTGTAGGGATTTACTGCAAAAATATTATGGATATATGTAACTAATAAGTTGCTATAGACATTATAGCATTATTTCAAATGTTTGCTAGTAAATATCTTACTACACATTTTATATTTCACCTAGCACACACTGCAGATATATATATATATATATATATTTGCACCATACTAGTTTGTTACCATATAGGATGTGCATAACTAGGTTAAAGCACACAGACAAAAAAGTTATGTACTTACTATAATGTTCCATCTGTGTTGTCGACTTTCATTCCTCATCGACTGTTGGGGTTGGATCTGACTAGGCCACTTGTAAAAGCTTGTGGAAATCCAAAACTTTCAAGCTTCTCTCTTAGCCACAATGCACCCTCCTCATTACCTCAGTTCTTGTTTGCAAGCACTAAAGAAAAATATACTCTTATAACTTATACCTGTGTGTGTATAATTTAGATGAGGAGAAAAAGAGATAGTCTCAGAGAGGAAGGGCCAATGCCACCTCTGGAGCTGTTAAGGACATAAGGGTGTAACCCAATAGTTACATCCTCTCCCTCTTTTACAATAAATCTAAAACAAGTTGGGGGTTGGTGGGAGGGGAGTCGAGGAGGAATGCAAATCAACAATACAGATGGAACATTATAAGTACATAACTTGTTTTGTCTGATGTCAATTTTCATTCCATCCTTGACTGATGGGACAGAGTCCCCAGCTACTTAGAACCCTAGGTGGATTCAAGGAAGGAGATTTCTGAGCACCACTGAGCCAAAAGATGCTCTATCTCTGGACACCAAATCCGGCTTACAGTGAGAGATAAAGGTGTGAGGGGAAGCCCAAGTTGCTGCTGAACAAATATCATCCATGGAAGTTCTGAGTGGAAAACTGCAGAGGTAGCTACAACTCTGGTAGAATAAGCATATACTTTGTAAGGCAAAGCCATTCCTGACTTGTAATAAATAAAGGAGATACAGTCAGTAAGCCATTTAGCTAAGGCAACTTTAGATACAGGTGTACCCAACTTCAATCCAGCAAATGATACAAATAACTGATCAGTTTTTCTGTTATCTTTTGTCCTATGAAAATAGAAACGTAATTGTCTATGCACATCTAGCAAGTGTAGCAAATATTCTCCTTTGTTGGAATAGTTCAGAAAGAATACTAGAAGATTAATATACTGATTAATGTTGACTTTTGATACTAAATTGGGCAGAAAAGATGCATTAGCTTGTAAGGATATTCTATCCTTATGGAAAATGAGATATGGAGGTTTCACAGACAATGCCTGAATTTCCAAAATTTGTCTGGCAGAGGTAATGGCAACTAAAAATGACATCTTCTAAAACAAAAAATTTAGGTCACAATTATGGGCAGACTCAAAGGGTGGGAGAATCAAGGACTGCAGTACCAGACTGAGATCCCACGGTAGTGTGGGATCTTTAAAAGGAGGTTTAAGAAGAAATGCACCCTGCAAAAATGCTTTACATAACTTTAAGAGAGAGGCTTAGTCAGCAGCCATCAAATCAGTTGTGGAAATTTGAAATTGCTATTAATTGGACTCTCACTGTTGAAGAACTGCCCCCTTGGTTGAAAAGCATTGTCAAGAACTCCAGCACGAGTAATTGTGGCTGATAAGGGATATATATGCTTTTGAATAGCCTAATATACAAATCTTTTCCACTTACTAGCGTAAAGTTTCCTAGTGTATGGCTTAAGAGCAGATAGCAAGATGCGACAGCACAGGGGAAGAGAGCATTGATTGTCTGGCTATTATTGGAATTGGAGAAACCAAGCTGTCAGCTTGAGGCTCAGAAGGTCTGGAAGTGTCATGCCCATTGGATGAGACAGGGAGGCCAAAAGGGGGCAATGCGGATAACTTTATTCTTCAACCTGGCAGCTCTGTAAAGGAATTTCAGAATTAGGTGATTGGGGAATATGCTTAAAGTAATCCTGGGGGCCAATTGTGGAGAACAGCATCCCTTGGTGACTACCCTGTAGGGGGATCAGGGCAAAATAGCTACTACACTTGTTTAGGGGTGATGCAAAGAGGTTGCAGAATGGCTGACCCCATTTGTGGAAAATTTGTTCTGCCACTTTCTGATTGAGGGATCATTCATGAGGTAACAGTATGCACCTGCTCAGCTTGTCTGCTAGCATGATGGACTTCTCCAGCATATGAGTTGCTAAGAGAAAGAGGTTGGAAGATACTGCCCATTGCCACACCCTTAGCACTTCTTGACATAGTGGGTACAATCTGGTTCCTCCTCATTTGCTGATATACCAAACCACTGACATATTGTCCATCTGAATTGCAATTGTTCTTGACAGAAGAGCATCCTGAACTGCTTGTAAACCTAAAAGCCCTGCTCTCAACTACAATATATTGATATACAAATTGGCCTGTTTGGGGGACTATATGCCTTGGACGGTCTTTCCCAGGTAATGCCCTCCCAACCTAGCTGGGAAGTGTCTGTGGTCACTATGGCCTTGGGCTGTGAGGGGACAAATAGACAACCCTGTAGCAACTGTTCGGATTGGATCCACCAAATCAGACTTTTCTTGCAGGAGTTCGTAATTCATATTGAGGTTGACAAGGGTAGTTGAAGAACTGACCACTGAGATGCCAGCATCCATTGGAGAATTCTCAGGTGAAACCTAGCTCGCAGAACAAGGGTCATCGCTGCTGGCATTGACCCTAGAGCTTGTAGTACTAGAGGAGCAGAGACTGTGGTACTGTGAAGTATCTTTCCGATTTGTGCCCTTAAGGTTTGAACTCTGGAAAGGGGAAGGGAGGCTACTGTTGACCTTGTGTCTAACAGAGCTCCTATGAATTCTAGGATTTGGGTTTGCTCCAGATTTGACTTCTCAAAATTTATGGTTATTTCTAACCTTGTGCAAGTGTGGATGACCTGTTCTTTTGCCAGGAGTTGATGCCTGGTCAGAGCAGTAATGAGTCAGTCATCTAAGTATGGAAACACACGGAAACCTTGCAGTCTCAAGTGAGCTGTTACCACTGCCATACATTTTGTGAACATCCTGGGGGCTAAAGTGATAAAGACTGACTCCTAGCCAGAAGCGCAACAATCTCCTGGATCGCCTGTTTATTTTTATATGATAGTATGCATCCTGGAGATCTGCTGTTCACATCCAGTCGTCCTTTTCCAGAAATGGAAGAATGGACTGAACCGTGACCATCTGGAACTTTGTTTTTTTTAACAAATTTGTTTAGATTGCTGAGATTCAGAACTGGTCTCCAGTCCCCTGTCTTCTTTGGCATAAAAAGAATCTTGAGTAAGTTCTTGGTCCTTTCTGGTCTGGGGGGACCTCTTGGATGACTCTTGTCTAGCAATTTTTGTATTTGTATGGCTGCTTGATCCCTCTGATTGGGTGGAACATCAGGGATTTTCATGGAAATTGGAGAAGGAAGGGAAAATGGAATTATATATCCTCTGGATATGATCCTCTGCACCCAAGTATTTTTTGTTATCTCTAGCCAGGTTCTCTGGGAAGGGACAAATGACCCCTGACTGCCTTCACAGGCAGACAATCGGGCCTCCGTTCAGGAGCACTGGAAGGGTTTGCCAAAGAAAGGTTCTCTGGACCCTTGATGTTGTAGGCCTCCTCTGCCATAAGGGCGATATCTACCATTTGAGTTTCCCCCTCAACCTCTGGGGGAAGACCCTCCACATGCGTCTTGGAAAGATCCTTGTGATTTCTTGAACCATATTTTTCCAACTCCCCAATGACTCCTCGAAAAGGATCTTTAATGATTGGAAAAATGGATGCCCATGGCAGAAAGGGTCTTTCCATCCTTTTCACACCTGGGCAACACATCTCTTTTAGGGCCAAAGAGACATGTGGTCATAAGAAGCATTGACAAATGTAGCCTTAAAAGGCTCCGCAAAGTCACACAAGCGTGTCTCCTGATGGCGGCATCTGAACCCACTGCCCTTGAGGTTCCTTCTACCACACTGAAAATAAGCCTTATGGATGAGTTTGATATAGATTGAAGAGATCCCAGTTGTGAGGTGACCCAGTCCTTCACCTCCTCATACATGGTTCCTGCAAGGGTATCCGAGAGTTCCTTTATCAGATTCCTTTATAATCTGGTAAAATGTGCCAAGTAGTTCAGGGACCTCAAGGCGAAGGTCCCTGAAGCATAGACATGCTTCCCAAACCTGTCCATGGCCCATGACTCCTTGTCAGGGGGATGAACAGAGAAACTTTCATGGGCTAGTTCCTTCTTGGTGGCTGCCGCTATGACCATGGCATCAACAGGGGGGGCCTTGGATCGGAACTGTTTGTCTTCTGGACAGGTCACAATTTTATCAGGCTTCCTTGTTATGGGCTCAGTGGAGTCAGGCTCCTTCCATGCCCACCACGAGACTACATCAAGGAGCTCATTGACAGGCAGAATCACCCAAGATGTACATGAGCCAGTACCAAACACCTCCAGGGAGTACAGATTCCTCCGACACAGGATTGTTGGGCTTCCAGCCACCTCTCTGCTTTAGGATTTCAAGGATGTCTCCAAAACGAGACGTCTGCAGGAGGTGACCATGGGATCTAGATGCTTCCTCTTATATGTCCTCTTCCAAGAGACATCTTCAGTGGGATAATGTGGAGAGGTATCAGAAGAGGTAGAAATATCCAACTGGGTGTCCTGAGGTTTTGGTACTGGCTGCCCCTGTGGGAGTGTTAGCTGAGACTCCTGACACAGAGCAGGGGAAGATACAGAACCCTGAGGGGATAGGACCCGTCTAGGTCATGGAAGCTGACAGGTCTCTCTCCAAGGTCCTAAAGGCTGACCTTCCCAGACAGGGATAGGATCCCAGGTCTGAAAGGAGGGCTTTCTGATCCCTGGTCAAACCCTGTTCAAAGGAAAACTGTCCTGAGGCAGAAGTTGGAGCTGAACTAACCCTTGCCGAAGCTCTAAGGTGCAGAGATTTCTCTGAAGCCCTCAGAGTCTAATAAAACATCTCAGATCCGACAGGGTAGAAATGGGTCTGAGAGCTCTCTGGGTCCAACAGCACAGAGAAGCTCAGAGCAAACTTCTGATCCAAGGATACGGCGATCTTTGGACCTGAAGAAGACAGATCTGGATGACTCAGATCCAAGGGGTACAAACACATGAGGAGGGAGTCAGAGGAGGAAGAGTTAAAGGTGGAGTCTTAGATACAATGGCTTCCTGACCCGAAGGGGTAGGAGCTGAAACAACAACTTGGAGGCTCTGCTCCGAAAGCATCTATCTCCGTACCTTCTCCACATCTTGTACCGTGAGGCTCCTAGAAGAGCAAGAGGACTGCCTGGAGGGAGAGTCCAGTCTGTAAAGAACAGGAGGAGGCACCCTTGATGGGACAGGGTCAACAGATAGGGAGTGCCTTGTCCCAGGCAGTGTATCTAATATTGTAGGAGGATCAGAGATCTTCGGATCCTGTGTTTTCAGAGACCTCAGATCCAAAGAAACTGTCCGATCCAAAGAGGTACTTTTTACTTTTGTCTGATTTGAGGGGGCCAGAGCAGACAACTTAATTTTCTTCTTCTTGGATGGATCCGTAGAAACTGTTGGATCCGTAGAAGGCCTTTTTGAAGCTTTCTGTGAGATCTTCGATGACACTGAAGAAGAGCTCGGAGATGATTTAGGCAACTTTTTGGAAGTTTTTCCAGAAATGACATTACTGAAAGAAGACAGTAAAAGGCCCTTCAAAATCAGTTTATTCTTGGGCTCTACCAAAGCTAGGGGATTAAAGGCATGGCTGATCACACAACTCTCATGCAGGTGAAGGGGGACCAAGGCAGTAGACACAGAGTTTGCACATTAGAAAGGGGAATCCTTTGCCCGCATTTCCCACACTTCTTAAATCCTGTTGGTGTTCTCTTTTTCGGCCATGATAACCACAACGACAGCAGCAGTAATGCTGTACAGGAAAGACATTTACACTACAGAAATGCTTACAAATGAAAGAAAGAAAACCTTAATATTTTATATGTGTATATATATATATATATATATATATATATGTATATATATATATATATATATATATATATATATATATATATATATACACACACATATATATATATATATATATATATACACATATGCGTGTGTGTATGTGTTTTTTAACAAGGAAGTGAAGGGGGGGGGGACTACCTACAAAGGTATTAAGGCTATGTTAAATGTAGAAGGTAAGGGAGACAGAAAAAGGCAGAGAAAAGATACTAATGAACTAATGATAGTATCTAGATAGGTTCATAGGTTCATAGGTTCATACTAGGCTATCTGCCCGAGGGCATTTACAAGCCTAGCCCATCGTTTTGTGGCTTACGCCACCCCTTTAGTATGGGGAACTATACCCATTATTTTGCTGTGCCTCTGTCGAGCAGTGACACTGAGGTAATCCCTGGGGTATATCTGCGATCTCCCATCCATTGGTCAAGATTTCTCTTGAACAAGGCCAGCGAGGTGCTCTGCCTCACATGTACCGGAATTTTGTTCCACAGCATAGGGAGTCTTTGGGTGATGAATCTATCCCTCCAGCACGTCCTATTAATAGCCGTGTCGAGGTTTAAGTCTCCGCCCTTGTGGCTCTGATGGATCTAGATTTTTGAGGTGAAGCATATTCATCAAATCTGGGTTTGACATGGCCTTGTATGTTAGGCAAAGGTCACCTCTGAGTAGCGGTGCGACTGAATAGAGCTGGAGTTCTTTCAGTCGGGCAACATAGGACAGATTTTTGAGACCCTTTATCCTTTTGGTGAGGAACTTTTGTGGCCTCTCCAGCTGCTGCAAGTGTCGGGTCAGATACATCCCGAATGGGGCATTGTACTCAATCATTGGTCTGATGAGTGATGAGTAAAGGGAGACTATGACCTCCCTTGATCTAGATGAGAATCCCTTCATGATAAGGTGGGCAATGTAGAAGGTCTTCCTAACTACTTTAGCTACATGGGTGTCGAATGACAGACTACTATCAACCTGGGTCCCCAGGTCCCTGATAACTTCTTCTATGCTCAGTGGATTGCCACCTATTTGGTAGCTAGGGGACATTTAAGATAGAGTAAGAATATTTAAAGTAGTAAAACAACAAATATCACACTATCCAAGTAGCTTGAGAGTGAAATAACCACATCTTTCCCCTAATGGCGACAAACAAGATCTGAGGTAATGGGGAGGGTGCATTGCGGGTAAGGGAGAAGCTCGAGAGTTTTGGATTGCCACAAGCTTTTACAAGCGGCCGAGTCGGATCTGAACCCATCAGTTGAGGATGGAATGAAAATTGACATCATCAGATCTATTTTCAGGACTAATATAGGTGACTACTTGTTAAGTGTCTATACTTCATACTGACCACATCTCTATGTTATACCTGGAATATTAAGATTATTGTTATCTTTTCACAAACTATACCTATAATTTTAATATTCATTAAACGTTTTCAAATGCAGACTATGTACTTTAGCTGAGAAATATTAATCTTTTCAAAGTGACGGGTAGATATGCATATTTTAAAAGTAAAGGATGTAAACTGTTGGCAGACAGAGCACCTAAGCTGATAACACACTCCATGTGCTTGTACTGAGGAGGAACATTCTTCCTGAAGGGACAACTGTGAATTCTCAGGCAATTTTCAGTGAGGGGCAGCAATCCACTATAGTATTGAAAAAAGAAAGAAAGCCCTTAACAGGAGGGAAAATAAATAAACAATAGATAGCTTTTTTTTTCTTTTTAAGAAATGGCAAGTGCCATTAGGCAGTGCTAGCCCCAAGATAAAGACAACTCAACTTCCAGCAAGATCAGAGAAAACATCCACTACCCTCAGGGGGCAGACTAGTCCTTGGTTTAACATCTTGTTGAAGAGATGGCACCTTAAGAGTGAAATATATCCCTCTTGCTGTACTACGTAACTGTACTGTGTAACGTCTATATTATCATTAGGTACACAGTTATTACAAGGTGATTCTAAGTGGGATAAGCAGTCAGCTGCAACATTTTCTGAACCGGGTTTGTACTGAATTGAGCAGTCAAATTGCAGCAGTCTAGCTGACCGGCTGCAGTACACATTTGTGCTCTTCCTAACTTTTTAATTATAAGGAATATAGATAATGGGCTATGGTCTTCTCACAATATAAACTCAGATCTCAACAAGTATGTCTTCCACATGTCTGTCACCCACTAGTGCAAGAACTTTTTTTTTTTCTTTTTTTCTCTACATAAAGGTGTGTAATAACAGCACCAAGCCCACAGCCTAAAGCATCAGTGCTGATTATGGTGGGTAACAAAGGATCAAACAGTGAACTACCAACAATCAATCTTTTACTGTGTTGGTGGTACTTCAGATGTATGTAAAAGATTCCACTGCACTTATGGAAACGATTAAGGGAAGTTCATCAATGCCATGGCCAAATTCCCCATAATCAACATTGGGTCTCCCATGAAAATGGGCCACTGGCCAAGTGGGGCTAACCCCATCAATAAAGTGTAAAGAAGTCATGCAGTGGCAAGTCAACTAAGACTTGAAGTTACACAAAGTAATGTAGTCAGTGGTTCTACAAATGAAGCATTATCAGGAGTAAAGTTTGCATACCATCAAGTAAAGCCTAATACACAACACATTTGTAAATCAGCTCCTGCTGGTACCAGTCACTATACTCGGTATCCCACAGACTGCTAAGAGGTGACCTGTGTCTGGCTTACAAGGCATCCTGCAACCCAATACTGATGGATTTACTGCACATCAGCAAGTCAAATGCCATCAGAAATACTCAGTCTAGGGATCTAAACCGCTTCTGGAACATCAACAGAATGGTTTAGAGGGACAAATATATCTCACAGAGGATACCACTGCTCTGGAACAGACTCCCCATCCACATAAAACAAAGTTAATCCCTGTTCATAAACAAGTGCAACTTAATTCTGTGTTTTACCCCCAGGACTGCCCCCTGTACACTACTAATGGACAGAGGCAGCTCCTAAATGCTTTATCCCTTGCATAGGTCTGCTAAAATTCTATGGTGTGATCCTGGTTCATTTGAATATAAAAATGGAAAATGGCTAGGTTTACAATGGCCCATAAGAGCAACTAGCCTAGTACTTACCTATGAATCTATGAGCGTGTGCAACATCTGTTACATGTTGTGGGCATTAGTCCTTCTTCAGATAGTACACATCTCAGGAAAGACAGTCATTCTGGTCTAAGCTGACAGTGGCAAATGTTCCATTTTAATCAATCTGAGTGGACTGAATGCAAAACAGTTTTAAGATTTCTGTGATGCAGTTCAAGTATGGCTCCATAGACAATGATGTCACCAAAGTACACCAGTTACATTTTTGAAAGCAGACAGGTTTGGAAACAACTAGGTGCTGAAGATGACATAAGGCATACACTTGAAACACAATGGGATTTTGTAATGAATGCAGTAAGGTCTCTCTGGTTATAAGATCTTTGTAGGTCCATGGTCGAGAGAACTTTCACTCCTCACAGTTTAGTAAACATTTCATCTGTGTGTGTTAAGAGACAGCTCTTAATGACAATTACTTTGCTAACTATACACAAATGAATACCTTTTTCTGCACTATCATCACAAAAGTACAGTTGTGTAAGTTGCACTTACCATAACAATAGACCTCACTGCTGCAGTAGCCTATAGTTATTTGGGTTATACCCTGACAGGATATAATGTCCGTCCAGTCTGGTTCCCCCCACACATGTACCTAAGCTGTTGTGTGTTGAGATCCAGAGGGAGAAAACAGAATTCTGGGCACCAATTTCTTCAGGACTGTTTTGCTCCTCAAAAGAGAGAGAGCCTGCTCATCCTGAAACCCAAACATGTTAGGAATACATAATGTTTATCTCAAAAAAGTAAATATATAAAGAAAAAAAAAGGGAGATGGAGGGGGGGGGGCAGGTGCGGCTACTGCAGCAGGGAGGAAAATCAAACATCAACTGTTATAGTAAATGCTACTCAACTGTAGTATGTTCATCATTCAAGCTGCTGCAGTAGTCTATAGCTACTTGGATAGATCACCATAGCTTATCCATCCTGGAAGGATTAGTATCCAGGAGCCCCAAGAGTATGGTCCTAGCAAAGCCTGTCCTGGACCTAAAGAAGGAATCCAGTTTGTAATGCTTTACAAAAATATATACAGAAAATTTAGTAACTGCCTCTAGACTACTTCCAGAGTCCACCCATTTTCAATATGCCATCAAAGAAAAGGCTCTAGTAGAATGTGCCTTGATTCTGTCTGGAATAGATCTGCATGGTGGGAATAACAAAGAGCAATAGGAAGGGACAACCATTTTGAAACAATCTGCTTTGACACAGGTTGCCCTTTCTTTGTCCCATCATAGGAGAAAATAAGAAGTTATGTACCTACCATAACGTTCCATGTTAGTTGTCTTCTCTCGCCTTCTTTCTTGCTTGATGGGTTCGGAGCCGATCCCTCGGCTCCGACTCGGCACTTGCTAAGCTCGAGAGTCTCTTTTACCAGCTCGAGGCAGCCCCATATCCCATGATGCAAGGCAGTAAGTACCCAGATCTCGTTTGTTGCCAAAGGGCAATAATACCAAGCATAAAATACTTCCCAAAGGAAGAAGAAACTTACAGATGGAAAAAGGACCAGGTCTGAATGGTCTTTAGCATAATAGTTTCTTATACAAGGTCTGTCCAGGCCAGGGGGAAGGAGGGAGGGTCGCAAGAAAGAAGGCGAGAGAAGACAACTAACATGGAACGTTATGGTAGGTACATAACTTCTTAATGTTAAGTTGTCAATCTCGCCTTCATTCTTGCTTGATGGGACCGCGTCCCTAGCACCTCTATCCTGGGTGGCTCAATGGAACAAACTCTTGAGGACTGTAGAAGTAAAAACTGGCTCTGTCCCTGGAGGCCAAGTCCAATTTGTAATGGGAAACAAAAGTGTGAGGAGTGGCCCAAGTGGCCGCTGCACAAATAGTGTCCAAAGGAAGTCTAGCTTGAAAAGCTGTAGAAGTAGCTAAACTCCTAGTTGAATGTGCTTTAGGTTTTGAGCACAGCTGTTTTCCCCTGAGCGTATAAATTTCAGTGATGACCGAAGAAAGCCATCTGGACAAAGTCACTTTAGAAACAGGAAGGCCTTTTTTATTATCCGCATAGGAAACAAAAAGTTGATCAGATTTTCTAAATTTTTTTGTTCTGTCCAAATAATATCTAAGTTGACGGTGGACGTCAAGATAATGTAGCTTTTGTTCAGCTCTATCTGAATAGTTAGGAAAAAATACAGGGAGATCAATGGATTGATTCAGATTGTTCTTTGAAGCGACCTTAGGTAAAAAGGATGGATTAGTTCTCAAAGATACTCTGTCTTTGTGAAAAATCAAATAGGGGGGTCGAACCGAAAGAGCATGAAGTTCAGACACCCTCCTGGCAGATGTAATAGCCACTAGGAATAAAGTTTTCCAAGAAAGATATTTCAGGGAACAAGAAACAGCTGGCTCGAAGGGGAAGAATCAAGGATGTCAGCACTAAATTTAGATCCCACTGAGGAGGAGGATTCCTGATTGGAGGCTTTAGTAGGAAAATTCCTTTCAAGAAGGCCCTGCAGAGCCTATGGGACATAATATTATGATCTGCTATCCCGACATGAAAATTAGAAATAGCAGCCAATTGAACTCTGACTGTGGAAGAAGAGGAGCCTGCATGAAAAATCTCTGCTAAGAAGTCCAGAACTGCCTGAACAGGGGCAGTAAAAGGATCAATATTTTGGGCCTTAGCCCAATAAGAGAAACGTTTCCATTTGCTTGTGTAAATCCTTCTGGTAGAGGATTTTAGTGAAGCTACTATGATGTCTCTAACAGGTTTAGAGATCAAAGGAAGCCTGGCTAAGGAAGGAAGTGGAGCAACCATGCTGTGAGGTTGAGAGAAGGGATTGACCGGTGCAGCTGACCGGATTGGTGAATCAGTAGATCTGGCACTGGGTCCAGATGCCACGGCTGCACCAAAAGGTGATGATGGAGGAACGGGAACCAAACTTGTCGAGGCCAGTAAGGGGCAATGAGAATCAATTTGGCTCTCAAAACGGTAGCTTTCTGGATCACCTGAGGGATCAGAGGAAATGGAGGGAAGGCATAAAGAAGTCCCTGGGGCCAATCCTGGGTCAGAGCGTCTCTGGGGGGATGGCCTGATAGAGTGAAGAGGCTGAAGAAGTCTGGACATTTGCTGTTTTGGGGAGTAGCAAAAAGATCGCAACATGGACGACCCCATTCCAGAAAAATCTCTTCCGCTATAGATTGTTTGAGAGACCACTCGTGAGGCATGAGGATAGCTCTGCTCAATCTGTCCGCTATAATGTTGGTTTTCCCAGGGATATGCGTTGCTACCAGAAACCGATGAGAGGAGATCGCCCATTGCCAAAGTCTGAGCGCTTCTCGACACAAGGGGTAGGACTTGGTTCCGCCCTGTTTGTTGATATACCAAACTACAGACATGTTGTCTGTGTGGACTGCAATTGTCCCTACGGGAAGAAAGTCGTTGAAGGCTTGCAGCGTTAAAAGCACTGCTCTCATCTCCAGGACATTTATGTGCAGATGGTACTCGAACGGTTGCCACGTCCCATGAACCATCCTGCCCTGATAATGACCCCCCCCACCCGATCAGGGAGGCATCCGTGGTGACAGTGGCTATCGGTGACGGAGGTACAAAGCACCTGCCTTGGTGAACCTGAGACGATGTGATCCACCAAGCAAGATGTTCTTTGCATGTTTGTGTCACCAGAATCTGGTGACGCATTGGAAGTTGCTGGTATGACCACTGTGTGAACAGCATCCACTGAAGAAGGCGCATGTAGAATCGAGCCAGGGGAAGAAGTGTAATGGCCGCAGCCATGAGACCTAATACCTTCAGAACCATTCTGGCCTGTATTTTCTTGCTGGCCAGAATGATCCTGACATGAGTCTGAATGTCTGAAACTCTTTGTTCTGTAAGGGTAGCTGACATCCGAACAGTGTTTAAGTTTGCCTATGAAGGTAATAGACTGGCAGGGCGATAAGGATGACTTTTCGAAGTTGATTGAGATGCCCAAATGAGAACAAAGGTCTATTGTGTAATCCCTGGCTTGTATAAGCTGATGTCTTGTGGTGGCTGACAGGAGCCAGTCGTCGAGATACGGAAACACCTGGAATCCTTGACGTCTCAGGTGAGCCGTGACCACTGCCATGCATTTGGTGAACACTCTGGGGGCTGTAGTGAGACCAAAGGGCAGGGCTCTGAACTGGAAATGACTGGACCCCAGCCGAAAGCGGAGAAAACTCCTGGAGCATCTGTGAATTTTGATGTGATAGTACGCATCCTGAAGGTCTATTGAGCACATCCAGTTGTCCTTCTGTAAGAAGGGCAGAATTGACTGAAGAGTGACCATTCGGAATCTTGTCTTCTTGACAGACTTGTTGAGTCTGCTGAGATCCAATATTGGTCTCCAGTCTCCCGTCTTTTTGGGGACCAAAAAGAACCTTGAGTAGATTCTGGGCTCTGAATGGTCTATTGTAACTGGCTGAATGGCTCTTTTTTGCAGTAGTTTTGCGATTTCTAACTCTGCAATGTCCCTTAGACCAGGTGGTACATCTGGAAGGGAATTTGAGGGGAAAGGACTTTCCTCGAAAGGAATTATGTAACCCTTGGATATGATCGACTGTACCCATCTGTCTTGAGTGAGGGAATGCCAGGCTTCTGGGTACAGTGATAATCTTCCCCCGACTGCCTCCAAGGAGGGACAGCCGGGCAACACCTCAGGGATGCTGAAAAGGCTTGTCAGAGAGAGGCTCCCTGTTTCCCTGGTTCTTGGACCCCTCTGCCTCTAGAGCGGCGTCTGTTATTGTTACGCCCTCTGCCTCTAGGGGTAAACTGACCACGTGAATCCGGCGTGACTCCTTGGGATTTACGGAACCACATCTTCCCACCCTTCTGTCCTTTGGGATAAGGCCTAGAAGGGGTGGAATAACGGACTCCAACAGCACAAAGAGTCTTGCCGTCCTGCTCGCACCTGGTCAAGGTTTCCTTCACCTGAGGGCCAAACAAAGCTGACCCATCAAAGGGAGAATTTGTGAAGGACGCCTTAAAGGGATCCGCAAAATCACATAGCCGCATCCAGGCTTGGCGTCTAAGAGCCACACCTGTGCCTCTTGGCTCTACTCGCTCCATCCGCAGCATAAGATATTAGCCGCATGGAGGAGTTTGCAATGGAATTGAGGGTTCCTAGCTGAGAAGCAATTTTTCTTGAGCCCCTGCAGCTGTAGGATCCTGAACTACTTCTCCCAGCTCCTTCAGGATATCCCTTTGGAGTCTGGTGAAGTGACATAGGTAATTCAGCGACGCATAGCAAAGGTCGCTGAGCCAAACATCCGCTTACCGTACCTATCCATGGTCCTAGAGTCCTTATTAGGAGGATGGACGGGCACGGAAGGATCTGCAAGTTCCTTTTGGTGGCCGCAGCCACCACCATGGCATCAGCGGGACACCCTTAGTAAGGAATTGTTTGTCGCCGGGGCAGTGATAAATTTTGAAGGCCTCCTAGGGACTGGCTCTACAGAGTCAGGAGCTGCCCACGCCTTCGTGCAATGACCTGCATAAGGGGTCGAAGGCGGAGATACCCAGGAGGTGGAGGGCCGAGATCCAAACGCCTCTAGGTATACTGACTCATCCTCAGAGGGATTGCTGGTGGGCCAGTTTCCCTCTGTTTCAGAAGTTCTAGGATGTCTGAGAAAGAGACATCCTCAGAGAGGATCTAGGGGATCCCTCTGACTCATCAAAGTCAGTATCCGAGTGACAGACTCGGGAGTCTACATGCTTCCTCTTACAAGTCCTCTTCCTAGGAGGATCTCCCGAAACGTCAGGAGAATCCTCGGAAGAGGGGAAATTCCCAATGGGGAAACCTGAGGCGGAGGATCTCTGGGTCCTGTAGCAAGAGAAGTGGCAGAGATGTCAACAGGTACTATAGAGGGAGGAGCTACGGGAACAGACTGCTGACTGATACCAGTGGCCAGTACACTCTTCATCACCTCGAATGCTCCCCTCCCAGGCAGGTCCGAGAGAACCCGCTCCAAGAGCTAGGAACTCCAGGGACCACCGAAAGGGAAGTCTCCGAGGCAGATGTCGGAGCCGAGCTCACCAAGGCCGAGGCTCCAAGGGGAAGAGCGGGCTCGGACAAGGGTCCGATGCCACTCACCCCTCGGAGGAGACCATGGAAGCCCGACCACGAATCCCTCTAAGGAAGGTCTCGAAGAGGAGATAAGAGTAGAGGCTGAAGGAACAGAAGGGGGTATCCGTCCTCCAGCCGTAGCAGTAACCATTCCCGAAGACTCCAACTCCAAGCTCTGGGGTAGAGTTGAAGGAGGAACTGTAACGGGGTGTGGACCAACAGTCGTCTGTTGAGACGGACTGTGTAACATTTGGGCCAGTACCTGTGACTTGAGTAATCTACTGACCACTCTCTCTAGGTCATGGTCTGATAACCTGGATGACCTTGAAGATCGGCTCCGATGGCTCCGTTCTGATAGAAGAGGTGAAGCCGGAGCCGAAAGTATCGGCTCCAAGGAAGGAGACCTCGACCTCTTCCTGGAATGAGCCATCGGAGCCGATACAATAGATCCTGTCGGAGCCGACCTCGGGGAGCCGACAGGAAGCCTCGATGCATCGGCTCCAGCCGGAGCCAATACAGCCACCAAAGTAACGGTGTCGGAGCCGATCGGAGCCGACACCGATGCCTGTGCCACATGGGTGTCGGAGCCGATCGGAACCGACATCGAAGTGGTCAATACAGATTCGGCACCGATAGCCATCGGTGCCGAAGGCTTTTTCAAGCTAGAATCGGCTCCAGCCGGAGCCGATCTCGACTCAGTACGAGTCGGAGCCAAGGCCGCAGACTTAGATACAGAAGCCTGGGCCTTGGAAGATTTTACTGATTTTGGTGGAGCCGACTTAGCCGGAGAGCCCTCCGGCTTAAGAAGGCCCCTAAGAATCAGTTTATTCCGTCTCTCCTGCAGGACTCTCTGGCTGAAGGAGTGACAAATAGCACAGGAGTCCTGCAGGTGAAGAGGGCCCAAACAATACAGGCAAGAAGTGTGACCGTCTGTCAGAGACATCTTCTGACAGCACGAGTCACACTTCTTAAAACCTGAGACCCTCTCCTTTGACATGGTGCTGAAAAACACACACACACACACACCAGTCAAAATAAAGTTAAATAAAATACCAAAGGTATTCTACAAACCAACACACACACCCTAACAGGGGGGGGGGATGGGATAGGGATTAAAGATTGACTAACAAAAAATTAACGGAGACAGGGAATTTCTGTCAGAAAAAGTCAATTTAAACTTAAAAACTAACAATAAAAGGTTTTTGACTAAAAAGGGGCTTAAAAATCACAAAAGTGAACAACTTACCAGGAGCTGGCAAAAAGAAGACCTCCTAAGCGAAGCGGCAAACGAGATCTGGGTACTTACTGCCTTGCATCATGGGATATGGGGCTGCCTCGAGCTGGTAAAAGAGACTCTCGAGCTTAGCAAGTGCCGAGTCGGAGCCGAGGGATCGGCTCCGAACCCATCAAGCAAGAATGAAGGCGAGATTGACAACTTAACATCAGCTGTTCAGCTTTCCTAAAAGTTTTTATTCTGTCAAAATAACACCATGTTACCTGTGCACTCCCCGAGTATGGAGAATCCTTTCTCCTCGATTTTTAGGATATATCTAGAAAAAGGGTAGACTGATGGCCTGATTCAATGTAAACAAACAACTTTTGGCATGAATGAGAACTTTGTTCTTAAAATTATCCTATCTCTATGGAAAATTGAATACAGTTCACCCACCGTGTGAGCATGCAACTCAGACACTCTTCATGCAGAAGTTAGAGCAATAAGTAACACAGTCTTCCACGTTATGAACCATAAATCAGCTAAATGAATTGGTTCAAAAGGAGACAAAGTTAACTTTTCCAGAACAAAGTTAAGAACCCAAGTAGATACCATCTGTTTCCTATGTGGTCTTACATGCAAAATCCCCTTCAAGAACATGCTGAAAAGGCTGAAAGATGAATCTTTAAGAAGGAATAAGGCAGGCCCAAGGGTCGTAAGTCACACAAATATTTAAGAACTAGTGATACATAATCCCTGATTGGGTTCTGGGTATTTGTATGGCACCCAACAGAATATATCTTTTCCACACGTTATCTTAAGATTTCCTTGTAGCGGCAGGTTTTTTTTGCTTCCATTAGTAACTGCTGCACATCATCATGAAGTAGGTACCTAAAACATATAAAAATTGAATTATCTAGACAATCACTTGTAGTTGTATGGAAATGGGGTGTCACAATCTCCCCCTGCCTTGCATGAATAGATAGAATCTGTGAGGAAGCTTGTGGTAATTGCCTTGGCCAATTCCATAAAAAGGGAGAACCACTGTTGCCTGGGCCAGAATAGAGTCACCACAATTATCTTTGGAGAGTCCTTCTGAATCCTTAAAATTATCCTGGATAGCAGTGAAAAGGGTAGAAATACATAGAACATCATTTCCAACCACAGGAATGAAAAAGAACAGGTTTCCCTGGCCTGTCGGTAAGAAGTCCTATTGTAGAATTTGTTTGTCTGCCTGTTTTGAAAGAAGGCTAACACATCTAAGTGAGGTGTTTCCCTTAACTGGATGAATTCCTAGAATACACCTTCATTCAGTTTCCATTCACGAGGGTCTGTCTTGGTCCTCCATAGCTTGGCTGCCACTACATTTTGCTCTGATGGAATGTAGGAAGTTTGGAGGGTTAAACAGTGCTTCAAAGCAATCTCCCAAGCTAGCCTGCGCAGAGTGTAATGGTGCACCCATTTGTTTATATACTGCACCAGTGACCTCTGTAATCACCTGCAAAGTTTGTGGGAACAACAAATGAAGATATTCTATAGCATAGCTCTCTGAAATTTATATGATTTAGCCTTCTGTTTTGTTCCAAAGACCCTGTACTTTTAACCTAATTGTAACTGCCCCAAAGCAAAATGTGAATTGTTTGTGGTCAGAGATTGAGCTGGGGGTCAAAGAAAGAGTGGAAGTACCTGGATTCAGAGCAATCTGTTGTCTCCACCACAAAATCCAAAACTGGAATCTGAAATTCCACAGGGTGTGAATGGTGGGTTCACGCAATTTCTAAGAACCAATGGTCTTTTCTCATTTGCAGCCTGGCAATATAAATCATGAGAGTCATGGATGCCATAAACCATATAATTCCAAGATACTCTGGCTGAAGTTTGAGACTTATTTGAAAAGCTCAGGAAGATTTCCAGGCACAGGTCCACTTTCTCTTGGGTTAGGGATGTCTTTTGCAGGGAAGAATCTAGAAGGTATCCTAGAAACACAATTGTGTGAAAAAGAATTAGGGAGAACTTTTGACTATTAATCTGAAAGGCCAAGTTGAGAAAGAAAATTGTAACCCATGAAAAGGACTCCTGACACCTGAAAAAAAGATTATGCAAAGACAAGCAAGTCATCTAAGTAAGGAAATATGTCAATGCCCAGCAGTCTGCAATAAGCTATCACTAAATATAGACATTCTGAAAGCACCCTTGGAGCTTTAGTTAAATCAAAGGGTACTGCAGAGACCTGATAATGTGACCAAGACACAGAATATTTATGGAAACCTCTAAACTCTGTGACAATAAACAGAATATAAAGGATAAGCCCAGATAAAATCACATCAGCTAACAGATCTAGGAGACTGTCTGATACCCTCCCTGTGGGAGGAATAAAGACACCTTGTTGAAGTTTCCAGTAGTTTACCGAGTTATGTAGGTAGATGGACGAGGGTTCTTGTTCTAATACATTACATTCAACAGGTCAGTTATTTAGAGGCAGTTACAGACCATGGTGGGAGGGTCTGTGAGCTGACTGGAGGAAAATCTAGGAGATGGAAAAACAAGAAGCCAATCCCAAAGCTTAGAGATTAGTCCTTTATTTCAATATTCCTGAAAGACCCATGAGGGTTTACTAGCTCAGCAACCTATGGAACCTCATTCTTAGTTAAAATGTTTTATTTTTAACTTCTAACATACAAAAGAAGAAGCCCTATCTCTGTCATTATCAATATCCTCTGATAAAACAACTTCAGAATTTGTGGAATTAAGTCATGTTTAAATTTTCCTGTTGATTCACAGGAGTCAAAACTTGCAATAAACACTTTAGTAAGGTCAAGTTGTCAAGAAGTGTGCACAAGCATAAAAGTACACTTACAATCCCTTTAAAAGTAAAATTCCTTCATTTCACTCATAAAAAGTATAAAGGCAGCACATTTTTCCCACAAGAAGTGCCCCAGTACTAGTTAATTAGCCCCAGCTACTAAAAATAACTTGCCTGATAAGATGTTTCCACTAAAATACCAACACACAAAAGAGACGTGGTCACAACTCCTGTTAAAAAAGAGAAAAAATATAACGTTTTGTGTGGAAGGATTCCCCAAACAGGACTCATCTGCCAGAGGAAGATCAGAGCCGACCATCAATCCCATGAAGTTCAATAGTGCTCTATTGAGTGTAGCAAGAAAGTACTGAAGAAAATGGCACCCAGGTTGCTGTTTTCTCACTATGGATCTTGAGACACAGCAGCCTGGATGCATTAGTGGAGGGAAGCCACATACATCTGAAGACAGACTAGCCATTATATCTTGGGCAGAGTATAACCCAAATAGCTATAAGCCACTGCAGCAGTGAGAATGATGAACATCTGGTGATACCCATTCAGATGGGTCAACCCACTCAATGACATCCTGTTCTTTTAACTTGCTTAATGTTTGTAAACATCTTCTGCTATGCAGTAAGGCAACATTGTACTATCTGTTGCATGGATTTCACACGTGGCTGTATTTTAATTTTAAGCATAAAGTTCTTTGCATAGTCAAGACAATTATCGTTTTGTGGTGAAATCTGTTAACACTGGTTACACTGGTTGCACTGGAGAAGTGAAGTGACCATACACTGTTTACATGATAAAAGCAGCAAAAAGATCTCTTCCCAATACACCAGTACCTTCAGATGCAGTATACAACTACGTATGTGCTACATTTTTTAAACACCTTTATTAAAACAGCACTTAAGAAATAGGCACACAAATTAATAGAAAAGAGAACAAACCATATTAACATTTTTCCATTTACACACATTATATGTTTTCTTTCTTTATAACACTTTAAATCCAACCTTCCCTTAAACCTCACTCCTCCTGCACAATATTCTTGCATATATCGCTCCCACAAATTTATTTATTTCAACATAATTTGCATCTTCCCTCTTCCAGTTCTTTTATCTCTTTTACAATATTCAATACTTCAAATACAGTTGGTTTAGACTTTGACTTACATTTTTCTAGTAATTGCTTTTTTTGGTAGCCAACGGAATTAAATAAGGCCTTACTATGTCTAGGCAATTCAGACCCGGTGTCCCAGCTCAAAAAGAGTAATTTTCTCAATTACAACTCCACCCAATAGTTTTCGCAGATTTCTCTGTAGAGATATTTTACGGCTGCAATTCATTACACTCTCAAAAATATGTTCCCAGTTACTTCTTTCTTCTCCATCACACCACCATTTGCTACCTACCCGATGAAAAATTCAAGTCTGTTTGGGATATAAAAATACTTAAGCAAACACTTCTAAGCAAAAATTCTAAACCTTCTGGTCTTTGTTGCACACATGGAGCCATACATATGTCCTTCACTGTTCCTTTGTAAATTGCTTTACCAGTCTTGCTTCCAAATGTTTTATAACTTCTTATATTGATTCTTATATTTATTATGCAAAGTTTATATACTGTACTAATTATTCCCTTTTTAACAGGAGCTTCTTTTCTAGATTTGACTAAAAACTCCACAAGCAGTTCAAATGTCTTTGTATTTGCTCCCAATAGTTTGGCTCCTTTGCCAGTTTTCTCCAGTACATTCCAGCCATCTCTTGCCTATTTTCTGTAACCCTTCTTGCAGTCATCCTTATTGGGAAAATATTCTCTCTCCATTCATGTGTTGGCTTAGTTCTTAGGATACTTTCTTCAACTTTATGAATATAATATTCTGTACGGTGGCTGTTACTCCTCTTAAGGATCTGCGATCTGCATTCAAAATATACTCTCACCTTATTTCTTGAACTTCCCCCTGATTCATCATCATACCTTTCAACACTGAATTATATCCTTCTGCTTGGGTTTTACATATATATATATATATATATATATATATCTGGTGAAAGACCAAACTCCTACTTTTCCTTCCCCGTTCTCTTTCTCATCACAAAACCTTTTTTATTACATCTTCTACAATACAACTATCCAACCTGACCCCCACACAAAACTCCTATGGGTCATTATCGATGACTAACTAAAGTTCAACCTATACATACTCCAATGTATAAAAAAAAAAAAAAAAAACAGAAACTAGGTCTGCTATATCGGATCAAAAAATTCCTAACCCCTGAATCTAGACTTACCCTGAGCCAGGCACTCCTCCTCCCCTCCCTCTTATACGCCGCCCCAGTTCTTACCAATATCGAGGCCTCCACTCTAAACAAACTCCAACAGACTTACCATAAAATAGCCAGATTCATTACTAACTCCCCATACAATTCACACCACTGCATTTCTTTAAACTTTCTTAAACAATGGCTTGAACTTCCCCAATTTCTGCTATCTTATCAATTTCATATGCTACACTCTATTCTTTATAAACCCTCATTCTGTCCATCTCTACCTTCCTTAGTCTCCATCTATATCCCATCCCGGACCCTCCATACTTCTAACCAACAATTACTTGATATCTACCACCCAAAAAGGTCAGTAGGCAAACTACTCTACAAACACTCCCTTGCCCATGCTTGGAACAAACTTCCCCTTGACTTGCGTTCAATCTCCCACACCTCACACTTTAAAAATGGACTAAAAGCTTATTTTCTCAATTCCAGAACCTGCCCTTGCCATGACCCTACCTAGTCTTCCTTCCCTTTATGTACCCTCAAAAGGACCATACTTAGTACCTCATTACACCTCTCTCTCCAATGTATCTACTATGCATTTGCATAATTTTATACAAACAAAATTTTTTTATTGTTGACCTATTGAACTATATCAATGTAAAATTGTTACTTAGCTTCTTTTTAATGCAACTTTAACTTTATGCATGTAACCCAACATATGTGAATCATTTTGCTATAACTGCTATTATATCAATATTGTTTAAAATTGTACTTGTTTAAAATGTACTACTGGAGCTTTTCTCCTCGGGTCTCCACTGAAAATGGGCCATAAGCCCAGCTGGACAAACCCGGTTAACAAATGTCAATAAATATATATATATATATATATATATATATATATATATATATATAAGCCTTAACTGTGTAACTCTAAAATATCCATTCAAATCAGGCAACCCTAAACCACATTGTTCTGTTGTGAAGATCAACCTGTCCTCTTTTCCTCAGAGATAAATTCCTTCAACACATTGTCCACAAATTTTCCTCAATTTGATAAAAATATGCCTGACCAGTATACAAAACTAAAGGGAATAAAAGCATTTTCACTGCTTGTATCTTACTATCTATATTCATAAACCAAAACTTCCAGTTTCTCAATTCTTGTATGTTTTTAGTCTCATCCCACATATCCTTAGTTGCTACAACAGAAGCCTTTTAATACATACTCTTAAATAATTAATTGTATACGTACAAGTATGGGTATTGCTAAACTAAGTCATAAGTGGGTACATATTTACAGATATATTTTTTATTTTTTTTTATTTTATTTATTTAACATTTGTTGACTGGGAAAGTCTGACTAGGTTCCACAGATCCTGTTTTCAGCGGAGGCCCGGGGAGAAATGCTCCAGAAAATATAGCCTCTGTTTTATCTCTATTAGTTGTATGATAGGTTGGAGACTAAGGAGGGAGAAAAGGACTTGTACCGATTGGCTAGACAGAGGGACCAAGCTAGGAAAGATGTGCAGCAGGTAAAGGTGATAAAGGATAATGAAGAAAACATACTTACAAGCAAGGAGAGTGTGTTGAGCAGATGGAAAGAGCACTTTGAGGGGTTGATGAATGAAGAGAATGAGAGGGAGAGAAGGGTGGATGATGTGGGGATAGTGAATCATGAAGTGCAATGGGTTAGCAAGGAGGAAGTAAGGATAGCTATGAAGAGGATGAAGAATGGAAAGGCTGTTGGTCCAGATGACATACCTGTGGAAGCATGGAAGTGTTTAGGTGAAATAGCAGTGGAGTTTTTAACCAGATTGTTTAATGAAATTTTGGAAAGTGAGAGGATGCCTGAGGAATGGAGAAAAAGTGTTTTGGTACCGATTTTTAAGAATAAGGGTGATGTGCAGAGCTGTAGTAACTATAGAGGGATTAAATTGATCAGTCACAGCATGAAGTTATGGGAAAGAGTAGTGGAAGCTAGGTTAAGAAGGGACATGATGATTAGTGATCTGCAATATGATTTCATGCTGGGAAGAGCACTACAGATGCGAAGCTTGCTCTGAGAGTGTTGATGGAGAAGTACAGAGAAGGTCAGGAGGAGTTGCATTGTGTTTTTGTAGACTTAGAGAAAGCATATGACAGGGTGACTAGGGAGGAGTTGTGGTATTGTATGAGGAAGTCAGGAGTGTCAGAGAAGTATGTAAGAGTGGTACAAGATACGTACGAGGGTAGTGTGACAGCGGTGAGGTCTGCAGTGGGAGTGACAGATGCATTTAAGGTGGAGGCGGGATTACATCAAGGATCAGTTCTGTGCCCTTTCTTATTTGCAATGGTGATGTACAGGTTGACAGATGAGATCAGACAGGAGTCCCCGTGGACTATGATGTTTGCAGATGACATTGTGATCTGTAGTGAGAGTAGGGAACAGGTGGAGGAGACCCTGGAGAGGTGGAGATATGCTCTAGAAAGACGAGGAATGAAGGTCAGCAGGACTAAGACAGAATATATGTGTGTGAATGAGAGGGAGGATAGAGGAATGGTGAGGATACAAGGAGTAGGCGAAATACTTGAGATCAATAGTTCAGAGTAATGGTCAGTGTGGAAGAGAGGTGAAGAGAGGTGGAGAGTACAGGCAGGATGGAGTGGGTGGAGAAGAGTGTCAAGAGTGATTTGTGACAGACGAGTACCAGTAAGAGTGAAAGGGAAGGTCTACAAGAGGGTAGTGAGACCAGCTATGTTATATGGGTTGGAGACAGTGGCATTGACAAAAAGGCAGGAGTGAGAGATGGATGTGACAGTGTTAAAGATGTTAAGATTTGCACTGGGTGTGATGAGGGTGGACAGGATTAGGAATAAGTATATTAGAGGGTCAGCCCAGGTTGGAAGGTTTGGAGACAAAGCCAGAGAGACAAGATTACGTTGGTTTGGACATGTGCTGAGGAGGGATGCTGAGCATATTGGGAACAAGATGCTAAGGATGAAGCTACCAGGTAACAGGAAAAGAGGAAGGCCTAAGATAAGGTTTATGGATGTGGTGAGAGAGAACATGCAGGTGGTTGGTGTGACAGAGCAAGATGCAGAGGACAGGAAGAAATGGAAACAGGTGATCCACTGTGGCGACCCCTAACGGGAACAGCCAAAAGAAGATGATGAATTTTATATCCTGTAAAGAACTGAAACAGTTTCAAAATATTCCACAACACTGATGTGTCTTTTTCTGGATTTATCAAGTACAAAGTAATACCGACAAGTAGACACCTTTTCTTGATTTTGATACCAATTACATCCTTGAATTTCAGAGTACCTTATTTTCTTTGCCTGTGGCTTTAAATATAAAGCAAATAAAAAAAGGAGAAAGATGACACCCCTGGCTGGTTGCTCAGTTCAAACGCAACATATCAGAGAGGAACACCCCACACACACTTGAATTCTTGCCTCTGATTCTTCATAGTTACTCCTTATTAACCTCATTATTGTATCAGGGAATGCAAATACTTCCATTGCCCTATTTATAAAATCCCAGCATATTCTGTTGAATGCTTTCTCTGCAGAAAGACCTACCAATAGCAAGCTCAGATGCTCATAATCCTAACTACTTATTATACAGCAGGAACTTCTTATTGTTGTTGTGTCTTTCGGCTTTTCCCGGTTAGGTCGCCACAGCTGAACTCCGGTTCGCTAATGATTGGCAGTAGATTTTTATGTGCAGAGTTGCCAGCCCTGACAGCCTTCAACAAAGGTATGCCCACTCGCATGTCTCCACACAGAAGACGCTCTAGCTGAGAATCGAACCGGACAGCATCTTACTGTGAGGCGACAATTGTAACAATTGTTAATGTCTGTTATGTACTTCGCAGATGATAAAGATTCTGGTTGTCTACTGATGTACTATGTTCTTCATCTGTAACTATGTGTGTAATTTTTAAATTGCTATGTTGATCAAATTAATTGCTATGTATATCCAATTTAACTACTGTCTGTATATTTTAACTGTGGAGCTTTTCTCCCCGGGCCTCCTCTGAAAATGGACCTACGTCCAGTCGGACACTCCCGGTCAACAAATGTAAATAAATAAATAAATAAAATGACAGCAGTATTCTCTTACACTCTGCTCCCCTCTGGATCACCACTGTTCTATTAATGTTGCCAAATGTTTGCCTCCCTCTACAACACCACATTGATCAATTATTTGTCAATTCTGGCAACACCATGGCCATTCTTTCAGCTACTATAGATAGAGTCACTTTCTAATCACAATTTAAAACTGAAATGGGTCTGAATGAGGCTGGGTCTAACAGATCTTTGCCCTCTCTGGGTAATACAACCATCACATCTTTCTTTCTCCCAAGATGCTGGTGTTTCTCCTCCTTTTAAAGTACTACTGAGCAAAATCATCTAGATCTTTATCACTTTCTTCCCTCCTAACTTTCAAACCTCCAAAGAAATAACATCTGTTCCCAGAGAACTGTCTGCAGATTAACTATACATCATTATGTTTATTTCATCTCTTCCTATTTCCACTACTACTTGTTGAGCCTTATCTTCCTCTTATCTTTACATAATTAAGTCTTCCATAAATATTTCCATTTCTGCTGTTTCTCAGTTTCCACATTCCTCTGCATTATACAGATTTTCATAAAATGTCTGAAATATCTCTAATATCTCCATAGGATCTCTGGTTATTTTTCTTGTCACAGGCTCCCTCAGTTTGGTGACAGCTCTTTCTATTTTGTTACCCAAGTCTCTGTACTACATGTTTTTGTGCTCTGGAGTTTGCAAAAATCATTGCATAACAGCAATCATTCTCATGCATAAAACTGCCTTATTTTGTCTTTAGATTCTGTAGTTCATACTCTTCTTGCTTGGTGAGATTCACCTTATTCTGCAATACTTCACCTTTTGCCTTTGTCAGCCCCCCACCCAATTATTTTTATTACATCTTCACAATTTCTTTTTCCCTTTTATTTCTACCCTATTTTTAAATTCCATTTACATTTTATGACATTCACTAGCTATTCCTTCTGAAGAAATTTATATTTTCCCTAATAACTCACAAATAAATTTCCACTACCCATTCCTTAAATACTTCTCTTTTAACAGGGAAGTGGAAATGTGCCAGTGTCTCATTTTAAATTAATTTTTCTGCATTTTTGTCTCAGATTTTACAGTTGCATTATCGGAAGTACTTACTGTATATGTGTCAAAGCTTTCAGTTAAGTACACATGTTCCTGTGCAATACAATTTCTGTCCAGTCTAACCCAGTTATTGTACCTTGGGGAATATATGTAAATTCTGTCAGAATTCCTGCTACTGAATTCACAGCTTCCATAACACACATTTTATAAATTTCTTAAGAAATCTACCCTCTTTTGTTATATTTTCCCTTCTAGGCACCTCCGATATCTCCTCACTATTGCAAATCAAGTTCCAGTCACCCTAAGTAATATTCCTGCTGAAAGATTATTTCTTACAAACTTTTAAGTTCCACAATACCAGTTTTTGGTGGCATGTAAAGACATGCCAGTTTAAATCTACCTCCCCCTTGCCAATAACCCCCTTACTACCACACATCTACCATTATTTATTTTTTGTTGTTGTTTTCTTTCTATCACTACTGGAGCCCCATTATCAGTCAGTATTATTACTTCCCATTTCCTTTGTCCCAGATATTCTGAATATCCATCCTAGAATCCATTATTTGTCAAAGTCATATACTTATTTCTTTCCAAATGTGTTTCCTGCAGAAGTGCTATTTGTACACTGCATTTCTTAACATAATTCAATACTCTTGCCTTTGTGTCTATACATGCAAGGCCATTTACATTCCAAAATAATATGGCTATAGAGTAGCCATTATGATAAAAAAGACTGTTTCCAGTTATTATACACGACTTTTTTGTGTATTTCCAACTTTTGTCTTACATGCATGCACTAATGTTTGGCAGGCTGATTTTTTTATATAGTTGTCTCTTCTCATCTCCATTTAAACCTTTGTTATGTTAGATTTCTCAAGACTTTTTGCTCTAATGAAAACCCTCAAAGAATAAAATACATTTTCAGAACACCCCCATCCCCTAGTAACTTAAAGCACACACACAAAACTATATACACTTTCAACAAATGAAGTTTAACCCACCGGATAGGAACAACTGCCTCAAATCGACAGCTGCACCCACAGATGTAACCTAAAGTAAAATTAAGATTACCCATGCTCAAGTGCATGTTACAACCTGTGCTCCCTCTTACACTTATCTGTTCTTTTCTTATCCCTCTATGAACTCTATTGTCAGAAGAATGAGAAGGAAAGTCCACTTCTGCTTGCTGGCACACTTTGTTGAGTAATTGTTTTACGTCCTTCTTAGCCTGTTTTGCGTCAAAAAATGTATTTGATCCCCCAGGGGAAAAAAAGCTCTGAAGACAGCTGGATATAGCAACTTGAATCTCACATCCGTCTTTGCACGTTCTCCAATTGCTGGAATATATTTGATTCTTATCTGCCTGGTGTGCAGTGAATAATCATTTTTCAACCACACTGTGCTGTCTCCAACTTCTAATACTTTGCCCTTCTGCCACAATTTTGTCAGGATCAACTCTTTCTGCTGCTATGATTGCATCTTTACGAATATAGGTCTTGGCTGCTTTCTCATGGCCAGGTTTGGAGCATACACGGTGTGCACTTTCAGTTGACAAATCCTGCTGTGGAACACCAGTCCAGTTGCTTATTTGTGCTTTCATAATACTGTTCCCTGTTCCCTTCCAGTTTCTCTGGTACAGCAGAAAATCTTAGATTTTCTCTGTGTTTTCGGTATTCTAACTCTACTATCTTTTGAAACAGCTCTTCTTGAAAAGTTTCATCCACAGCCAGCATTTTCTTTATTTCATTTTCTGATTTTTGCAGGTTTACCAGTTCATCTGAATAGCTAATCAAAGCTTTGTCTCTTTTCCATCCTTTTTTATTTGAGTTGATATACTCATTCAAATGTTTCATTTATTTTAATTGTCTCCAAGTACATTTGATTTTTGTCATCTGAATTACTGGAAGCCATCTTTTGAACCAAAGTCGAAGCTTGAACTGTTTTTTTTGCTGAACAGCTGCAGGATCCTTTCCAGCCAGTGTTGCTTCTTCATCTTTCCTGGTTGATTTCCTTTCAGGTTTTCCAAATTTCTTTTTTGCTGGCATCCAATGTACTTACTAGTCATTAACTGAATTTTATACCAACAACAGTTTCAGTAGCACTCTTTTTTTCTCAAGCTGTTTTCACACTGGGAGAGTTGAAATTAAGCTGTTGATCAGTGTGTTGCTATCTTAGAAGTCCCAAGTTTGTCTTACATTTGATCCATATTTTATATGTACTACCACACAACCCTGCAGAGAAATTTGGGCTTTTAAATAACCCAACAACCTGGTGGATGCAACATAATTCCTGCAGAGTACTTCAAGCACACAGACTCAGGCAACACTGAAACACCAGATCCTATAAGTAGATCAATATGCATGTATACCTTTAAGAAGCTTTCTACGGGCTTGCACAAGTATATAAATACTGAGCACATGCAAGTCTGACTGCCATTTTGTAGTTAGCTGAGATGTAAGCATGTATGTTTGTGAAGTCTGCAAGTTAATCAGTTTGTTTATATTTTGTACTGCTGCTATCCATCCTGATGCATTTCTGTCTAATAAAGCATATAAACAAACTACCCCGCCTGTTCGTCTTCAATGGGAAACAAGATGCGACATGGTGTCAGAATGGGATCCAGAAAGCCAAATTCCGGATTGAGAAGGCACTCCACTAAAGGTGGAGGAATATAGAGGAATGGATCATCCCTACTGCAAGTACAATTTGCAAAAACAGATCAGGAATGTTTTTCAAGTATCAAAGCTTACTTAAATGATTTTTTATTCACAAAATACAAGACAAAGCACTCAGAACACTCTAAACGAATTTCTAAGTAAACAAAAATGTCCAAAACTGTGATATATTGATAAAATATTCGAACTATGGAAAATGTTTGAATTAAAGTCTGAATTGCATAAAACGAATAAAATAAGAAAATCAACTGCATTTTTTTCAAAGCAGCTCACAGCGCGTACTTTTTCACCTTGATAAAAGCTATTCAAGATATCTGAAGTACAGAGTGAGTTTGCATGATTGTGCAGTATTACAGTGCAGTTATTTCACAAAATACAGTCATTTCAAAGTATATTTCACAAAGTACAGTATTTCGAAGCGTTTATTGTGCATTTGAATGTTATTACAAGTACTGGCTGTGTGCGCGTGTTCATATATAATTACAAGGGCCATTTTTTCAGTGTGTGTTTGGGCATAATTTCCTGGCACAGCTGACAAATTTTGAAAATCAGCTCCACTTGTCTTTGATAATAATACTGCACAGAATTGAAGAGTGCTTGAGCAAGAGTACAATATTTTCATATGAACTGCATTTTCTTATAAAGATGACCATACAAAGGCATTTCTTCTGCTTAATTTAGCTGGTTCAGAAGCCAAAGAAAGAGAGCGTTCATTTGTGTATATACCTACTGTACTTGCAGGGGAGGGGAAACCATCATATAGTTGTACCAGCTGAGTCAAGGGAAGACCCAGAGTGTGTAAAACGTAAATTTAGAGAAATGTGTAACCCCCAAACAAATATTACAATGGAAAGGAGGTTATTGTACACAAGGGATCAAAAGCCTGGGGGAAACTTTTGCACCATATATAACTGACATCAGAAACAAAGCTAAAATGTGCAGATTTGGTGATTTAAGGGATGAATTGATGAAATAGACTCATGTGTGGTATTAAAGATGATGCTGAGAGAAAGATTTTGCTTCGTGACAGTGATTTAACTTTGAATAAGGGCATTGAGATTTGTCAGATATATGAGCTCACAGAAAAGCACAACATGCTTACACATGAGAAATGCATTCCAGTATCTTCTAGTGCTCATGTTGATGGTATGCAACACGTGGTTAAAAAAACAGGCCCAAGCACATGGCAGCTACAGGGAGATCTGTAGCAGTCCCTGGGAAGCCCCATAGCTTTCTAACAAGTTCCAGGGTACAATCAGGAAATCGCACAGTGTCAGTGAAGCATAAAAGTGACTCAGCAAACTCAAAGCATGCTCCTTCACCTAGCCTCACAATCAACTGTCGCAATTGTGGAGGTAATCATGTGTCTAAAAGAGAAAAATGCTTGGTCAACAATGCCACAAATGCAATAAGTGGAATAATTTCAAAAGGTTTTGTACATCAAATAAGGGGCATTCTTTTATTAAAAGAGAATCTTCAAAGAGACAAGTTGATGGTGTGTCAGTGCTTAACGAAACAGTCAATGTAGTAGATTTGTGGGCAAAGAATGAAGTATTTTGTACTGTTCGGATAAATGGAAGACTCATAGAGCTCAAAGTTGACACAGGTTCAAAGTACAATGTTATGTCAACAGAAACATTTGCTAGAGTATGTGCTGGCAAGAAGCTTGATTTGGCAAAGTGTGCGAAGCTTCTTGCTTATGGTGGTGAAGAAATTCAACTGAAGGTTCAGTAGTGCTTTCATGTTACTCTGCTGGGGCAGCTATGACTTGCAATTTTACGTGGTCAAAAGACACACCCAGTCATTATTAGGCCTCAAACACAGTTTGAAAATGGGAGTACTTTCATTTAATAAGGAAATGCACCATGTAAGCTTAAAAAACACTGTTCTAATTTCACCCAGTCTATTTTTTCTACCTATGCTGATCTTTTCAAAGATCAACTAGGCAAACTCCCAGTTGTGTACTCAAAGAAGTTCGACCCTGAAAGCAGTCCAGTTGTCCAGCCAGCCCGGAAAGTTCCAGTAGCTATGCAGAACAGAGTAAAAGCTGAGCTAGATAAAATGGTGCAGCAAAGTGTAATTTGTCCAGTAGCAGAACCTACTGAATGGTTATCTTCCATGGTTGTTGCTCATAAGAAAATTTTAGATGCCATCAGAATATGTACTGATCCATGAGATTTGAACAAAGCACTGAAAAGACATAATTCAATGTGTACAGTTGAAAATGTCGCTGCCCTTATGCCAAATACCACTGTTTTTTCGTCTTAAATGAAGACAGCTCATTTTGGCAAATTTTGCTTGACCAAAAATCTTCATTGCTAACCACTTTCAGTACTTCTTTTGGCAGGTACAGATTTTTGAGAATGCCATTTGGGATAAATTCTGCCAGTGAAGTCTTCCAGCATGCAATGGAGCAATTTTTTTTTCGGTTATCCATGTGCTGTGCTATTATAGTAGATTATATTTTAGTAGCAAGTAATGGTGAAGCTGAACATGACAGAAACCTCAAGAAAATTCTGGAAAGAACTTGTGAAGTGAATCTTAAGCTGAATCATCAGAAGTGCAAGTTCAGGCTATGAGAAGTTACTTATGTTAGTCATTTGTTTACCAGTTCAGGTTTATGACCAGATCCTTCAAAGCAAACAGCAATTCTTGAGATGCCAGCTCCAGACAATATTCAAGCCCTACAATGTTATCTTGGCATGGTTAACTACCTAAGCAAGTTCATTCCAAACTTGAGCCAACTTTCAGCACTGTTCAGAGAGCTGACATGCAAAGATGCATCTTGGTCATGGTTAGAACAACACCAGAGAGCATTTATGTCTTGAAACAGAGAATTGCCAGTCCACCAACTCTCAGATACTATGATGTTCACTAACCAATTACTCTTTCTTGTGATGGTTCAAAATTTGGTCTTGGTGCAGTCATTCTTCAAGAGGGTAGACCAGTAGCCTGTGTGTCCAGAACTCTGACCCAAACTGAAATGCACTATGCATAGATAGAGAAAGAACTCTTGGCAACTGTGTTTACATATTCGAAGTTTCATGATTATATTTATGGTAAACCCATTCAAATTGAAACAGATCACCAACCTCTAGTCACTACTTTGAGAAAGCCTATACATACAGCTCCTGCCAGATTGCAACACATGATGATGAAATTGCAAAAGTATAATTTCAGTCTTGTCTACACAAAAGGCAAACTGCTTTATCTTGCTGGTACTTTATCCAGATCACCCAGAAATACCGCAGAACAGCATGAAAATGAGAAACTTGATTTTGAAGTCATGGAAATGAGAACATTTTCTTCCACGTGTCTTGATGAGCTTAGAAGTCATACTGCCTCATATCCAGTTCTTCAGAATCTCAACCACTTTATCAGTCAAGGATGACCAAAGCAATTTTGTTTACTAGTTAACCTGCAACCTCATTTACCTTTCAGAGATTAGATTTTGTTTGACAATGGCATCATCATGAAAGGTCCAAAAGTGATTGTTCCAAAGTCCTTGCAACAAGAGTATATAACCATCTTGCATCATGGCCACCCAGGAACTGATTCTACTAAAAGAAGGTTGAGAGGACTAGTATTCTGGCCTTCTATGTCACAGAACATTGACAGAGTACTTTCACCTTGTTTTGTATGTAATAGTACTAAGCTACATCAACAGAAGGAACCACTTCAGCTAAACCAGATTCCTGAACTACCTTGGTCGGCAGTAGCTACAGACATTTTCAAGTGGAATGGTCAAAATGACTTGTTAGTAGACTCTTATCCTAATTGACTCGAGATTGACCTACTTCCTAATTTAGCGTCCAGTACGGTCATTACTAAGATGAAGCATAATTTTGCAGTCCATGGTAGCCCACACAAAGTTATTTCTGACAATGGCACACAGTTTACAAGCCAACAGTTCAAAAGATTTGCTGAGGAGTGGGACTTTACTCAAGTCACAAGTAGCCTTGAGTACCCGCAGTGAAATAGTTTGGAAGAATGTGCAGTTCAGATTGTAAAACAATTACTACAGAAGTCAAAACGAGACAGTAGTGATGTTTTCTTGAATCTCCTGAATCTCAGAAATATTCCTTGTGATAAACATCTTGGTTCACCTGCAGAGAGAATTCTGTCGAGACAAACCAGAAACACATTACCAATTAGTAGTTCATTATTAGTTCCAGGTGTCAAGAACAACAGATCAGTGAAAGCCAATCTGTTGAAGAAGCACTTATCCCAGAAGTCCTATTATGATAAGACCAGGAAACTGTTCAATCCATTACAAGGAGGCGAGGTTGTAAGGATGCAGGCGTCCAAAGGTTTTGAACGGATTGGTGTCATGAAAAGTGTATGTCCAGAGCTGAGACTGTACATTCTGGAATCGCAAGGAGCAGAATTTACGTAGAATCAGAAACATTTGATACCAGTGTC